>NC_041389.1:158810360-158870989 GCF_002162155.2 Triticum dicoccoides
GCAGTTTACCCAGCTTCGGAGCTCTCCGGAGAGATAACACTCCTACTGCTGCATGTCTGAGTGTATTGAGTTCTTGCTCGAGAGCGCTGAGTGCTACAGTACACCCTAGTTGCTAACGAGACCGAGCGTGAGTGTTTTTCTGCCTTCAAACCCCCCTCTACGTTGCGCGTGGGCCTCCTTTTATATGCTAAAGGGGTCACCGATAGGTGGCAACGTAGACAAGGGTAAAAATGGAAAAGGAATTGCGGTTGGTACAACTACCTGTACAGTGTATCATACCTAACCCTGACGGCAGGCGACAAAGGCATTAAATGCCCGTCTGCGTCTCCCAAATAGTGCAAAAAGGGACCGTCAGGGATGCCACCGCTTGCCACGATGGCAATCTTGTCAGCGCCGGGGGGAAAGGCCCCAGGGCGAGACGTTGGTGGATGTGCTGGAGCGCGGGTACAGAGTGGTAGCTTGTCGCGGCAAGCGCCTTGCTGCGGTCGTTGTCTTGTCGCGTCCGGAAGCTTGTCGCTCACCGGGCCTCGCCGGGACGCGTGGCGCGTCGCGGCAAGTTCCCTGAGATGCCTTGGTTGGCCTTCCCGGCAAGCTCCTCTTGCCGGGGCCTTGTCTCCTTGTCTTGAATACTTTGTTCTTGAATGGCTCCAAAGGAACCACGGAGGACCTTGGCGGTCACCCGGCAAGCCTTGCCGCGGGGTGCTGCGACTGCCCGTGAACAAGTTCGGGATACTAGGGTACCCCTACTCTAGTACACCGACAGGAGCCCCCGGGCCTGGGCCACATACGGTGCCGAGCGCTGTTGGGCCAGGCCCAAAATAGGGCACGGGCATGCGTGGCCTGGGTTACGCCGTATCTTACTCCGTATCCACCGCGCCCTCCCCGAACGGCATGCGTCGAATGCGGCGTCGTGGGAGAGATCATGGGTGGTTTCTATATTCGGAAAGACGGAACGTCCGCCCCCTCCCTCTTTATAAGCAGGGGAAGCAGGGGTAGTTCGCCCATCTCGCCGGTTGCTATTCCAATCTCAAAAACCTCCGCCGCTCCCCCTTCTTCCCAAAGCTGAAAGAGAGCAGCGCTCCGCCCCCCATCGCCACCGGCACCACCAACACCGTCGATCTCTGTCACCACCTCCGCCATGGCTCCGAAAGCCGGGAAGGTTGTGAAGTCTGCCGAGGCGCAGCGGCTCGCGGCGCTGCGAAAGGAGTGGGCAACCTCCCCCCCCAGCTCGCCGCGAAGGAGCTGAGGGAGTATTACTACCTCTTCTGGTCGACGGAGACGCGAGTGCATCCGCGCACGAAGGTACTCCCAGCTGCCGCTTCGGAACTAGCTCCGAATGGATATCCCTTCTTCGCATTGTTCTTCTACTGCGAGCTCTGCCCGCCTTTCTCTGACTTTTTCTGCGACATTATGAACACCTACGGGTTCCGCCTCCTTGACTTCACCCCCAATGCCGTTCTGACCATGGCAGTTTTCGCACATCTCTGCGAAAACTTTGTTAGAGTCTATCCAAATGTAGCTCTTTTTCACCACTTCTTTATGCCCCGAGTTGAGAGAGGGGAGCCTTTATCCGGCGGAATCGCCCGGATCTCAAGAACTGGCAAGAAGGAAGCTTATCTCGAGGGAGAGCTCCGCAGCAACTGGGATGAATGGAGAGCAGACTGGTGCTGGATTGTCGAGGAGAACCCGCAGCCATTTACCGCCCAGCGCCAAGACCCAGTAGTGCGCGGCAACGATTGGAGCAACGTGACCCCGGAAGACAGTAGGCTGAAGATTGCCGTCACCCGGATCCAACGCCTCAGGCTTGCCGGGCTCACTGTAGGCGCCGTTGGCGTAGATTTTCTTCGCCACCGCATCGCCCCCCTACAGGAGAGGAGGAGACCCGCCTGGGAGTTCCAGAATGTGGCGGATATCATGAGGCTGCGCCCGGGCCTCAACTTCAACTTCACTGTCCTAGAACTGGACACGATGCTCCTGGAACTGTTCAAGAGCGATCCTGAACATCCCGGAGTGTTCAGGTTGCCGAGGGGTGTCGTTCCGCTGTGCAACAACTCCTCGCTCGACCGCATCCATGCAATGATGCCGCTGTGCGATTCGCATGGAATTGTCCCAACTTGGCAAGAGCCTGCAGACGACGTCGTGCAGGAGTTCTTCGACGGCTTGGTAGAAGTGCCGGTCCGCTCTGATGAACAGAAGAGCCTTACTCGCGACACCACCGGTGCGGAGATGCAGCGCATCGCCACTAGGCTGGAAGAGGCGGCGGCAGCCGCTGCCGTGGGCGAGTTGGGATTCACCGTGGAGGAGGCAGAGGCAGCAGAGGCGGCAAGCCTTGCCGAGCGAGAGGGGCTTGCTGGTGAGGGAGAGCTTGCCGGGCCTGAAGCTGAGTCGAGCGAGCCCGCCGAGGGCACGAGCGACTTGTTGAAGATCGACTCCTCCTCTTCTCCACCTTCAGACAGCTCGCCGCAAGCAGAGCCCCCAGCTCCACCAAGAAGACGTCTCCGCAAGGCCGGGGACGTAGCAGGGCGGCAGACGAGTCAACAGCCGCCGTGCCGTGCGACACGCTCTACCGCGGCAAGCACTGTTGCCGCGGGAGCACCTCACGCCGCTGCGGCAACTGGAGCGGGGTCCTCCCGGGCCACCGCTTCTGCTCCTGCCAAGCGGCTAACGGAACCTACTCGTCCGCCTTGTCACGCCGAAGGTGGGCCGGACTTCGACCTCTCCACGCTCAGCTCCGACGAGGAAGAAGAAGAGTAAGATTCTCTGCTGTACTTGTAGTTCTTCAATTCTTGCTGTTTTGTCTTGTATCTGATTTGCTTTACTCCGAACCCATTCCTTTTCAGGACCCTGGCCCAGAGAGCGGCGAAGAGAGCCAAGGTCCCGGTGATTGTCATCGAGGACGAACCCACCGCGACAGCAGGTGACGTGTCCGAGACCACCTTGCCGGACCCGGCAACTATTCCCCAAAGCAGCCCCCAGCGCAGCCCCCGGCGTAAGTATATGGTTTACTTCCTACTGTTAGGCGCGCATGGGTGCTCTTTCTTTGCTAACATCTGACTATTGGTTTGCGTAGGAGCAGAGCAGCCTCACCAGGAGTGCCCAGAAGCCGTCCCTGACATGCCATCCGCTTCGATTACACCTCCAAGGGAGGATTCCCCGGCAAGGGAGCGTTCTCCGGCAATGGAGAATTTTCTGGTAAGGGAGAAGTCTCCGGCAAGGGACAGTTCTCCGGCAAGGGACAGCACCAGCGACCCCCCGGTGGCGGAGACCACGACTGTAGATCCTAGTACAGGTAATCCTCTTGCTTGAAAACTTCCCTTGGGTTCTTCTTCTTCTGATTTTCTTTTTGAATATTTGCTTGACTTTTCTCCCTTTTCCAGTCGTCAGATCCATCTGCCACGGAGCCGATGGAAACCGAGGTCGCTGGCGAGGAGAACGCGCGCGGCAATACCGACGACGCTGCTGCCATCGAAGAAGGAGCCGACGCTGATGATCCCGCCGGCGAAGAGGCCGCCAAAGCTACCGCCGCAGAAGCTGGCGAGGGGTCCGGCGATCGCATTGACGGCCCCGAGGCCGCAAGAGCGTCAGGCGCTACGCCGACCGCCGATCCCTCCGCCGCTGCTGCAGCGTCAGGCTCCGAAGAGCCCCAGCCCGGCGCCTATTTGAAGGCCGGCGATGGCGTTTTCATCAAGCTCCCCTGGGCGTCAAGCTCCAGGGCGCCGGTCGAAGGAGAAATTTTTGATGAAGAGTTGCTCGCCTCCGCTGGGCTGACGCTGGTCGACGCGCCGAGCAATAGCAGCGGCGAGCCTGAGGAGGAGCGGCTGCTGCGGAAGCTGTTGTCGCTCTACCGCGCCCGACAGGCCAAGCTGGTATCCCGAGAAGCGCTTGTCACGAAGGCGGGAGTGGACATCGAGAAGCGCGTGGAGGAGCTCCGGGGTCTTAACCAGGAAGCTCTCCGGTCCCTGGCAGAGGAGCGGAAGCAACTCGCCGAGGAGCGGAAAGCCTTCCTCCTCAAGAAGGCTGAAGTTGAAGAGCAACAGCGGCTTGTTGCCGAGAAGCTGTCTGCGCAGGAAGGCGAGTTGGCGCAGCGGAAGGTCAACCTTGACACCCACGAGGAGGAGCTTGCCGCGCGCGAGCAAACATTCGGTGGGGCTCTCAAGGAAGCAGAGGATGCTGCCGCAGCTGCCGAGGCCGCCAAGAAAGGGCTGGAGACGAAGGTGGCGCAGCTGGAGGCCGATCTCAAGGCGAGCGGCGAGGAGCTTGGTGCGCTCAAGCGTGAGCGTGAGAAGGACGCCTACACCCTTGGCGAGCTGCAGGGTCGTCTCGCCGAGAGGAGCAAAGAGCTTAGCGCCGCCAAGGACTCCAACGCAAATCTTGAGTTGAAGCTGACTACTTTGACCAAGACGCTGGACGGCGCCAGGGAGCAGGAGGTGGCCTTGAAGGAGAAGATCAAGGCTGACGAGGCGCTGCTGGCGAGTGCTGCTGCCGCCCAGAACACTTTTAGGGAGAATGTGGAGCACTGGACGGAGGGTCTCGTGGATGTTGCCGCAGCCATCGACATGGAGCTGGCGCAGCTGGGGATGGAGGATCTCGGGTATTCCTCCGATGAGCACCTCCAACCCAGCGCCAAGCTCAGCTTGTTCTTCAAAGGCGTGGCGACGGCCCTCCAGCGACTCCGGGAGAAGATCCCAAAGCAGCTAGCCGACGAGTCGCGCAAGATCTGTGCGGGAGCTCTTCAAAAGGTGCTGGTGAAGGTGGCCTTCCGCAACCCAGGCCTCAACCTCACCAACGTCCTCAGGACCTTGCCGCCGGATGCTGATCTGGAAGCGCTCAAGACCCTTGTCGCACCCATTGTTGACAAGGTGAGCGGGATCAAGAGGGTTGAGGGCGATCGCGTAGATTAGGCCGCCCGTTTTCTCTTTTTCTTGTCGCTGCTGGTCATGTTATGAGAACAATCCGTTAGAGCTGCGACAAGCTATCTTGTAATATGACTCTATTTTGGGTAGCGATTGCTATGTTATTTCCTTTACTTGATTCCTTCCTTTGTATGTTTTTGCCCTACGCTTTTAGGGAACTTGTCGGCGCAGGCACCTTAGCCGCGAGCGCTGGGTGTGGGACGTCAGCAGCCTGCTGGCGGTGCCGCTACCGACAAGAAACCTTGTCGCAACTAGTCGCAGCTCACTTAAGTTGTTGAGCGGACTCGAAACAAAGTAAGGGCGCAACTAGCTACGAGTTGGTTCCTCCACGCACAGGTTTTCCATACAAAGCACGGTCGTTCAAGGAAGATAACTTCAAAAAAATTTAAAACTAATTGCTCAAACTTTAGCAACTTAGCTTTTCTGTCGTTTGCTTCCCGGTAAGGCGAAAACTTTCTTGAACGACGCCTGGTCCACACCATTATCTTCTCCTTTCCCCCCGGCAAACTTGTGGGCGAGGGAACCTTCCCTTTTTTGAGAAAAAGAAAGAAGAGAAAATAAAGATATGGAGCCTTACGACTCGTTATTGCTTACCGGGGGTAAGCGCTGCACAAAATGTCAGATAACACATGCAAAAAAGTAGAAAGCATGAAATTGACAAGATGTGCGGAGCACATGAGCTTTACTTATGCACGGGGTCTGCGCCCGGCTTCGTACAAAGGATTACATGCAACATCGGCAAGACTTGTACAAAAGGTGGTTGCCGGAACAGGTTCCGGCAACCGCGCCCTACGGGTAAAACTTACAAAGATGCTCAATGTTCCAGGAGTTGCTCACCGGAATGCCATCTTCGGTCTCAAGGCGGACGGCGCCAGGCCTAGTGACTCGTTTCACCCGGTAAGGGCCTTCCCACTTCGGCATCAACTTGTTGGAATTCTTGGCGGACTGAATGCACCGAAGAACAAGGTCGCCTTCCTCGAGACTTCTGGCATTAACTTTGCGGCTATGGTAGCGGCGCAAAGCTTGCTGGTATCGAGCATCTCGTACAGCGGCCTGAAGACGGTCTTCCTCAAGGAGCAGTGCGTTATCTTGTCGCAGCTGCTCTTGCTCAAGCTCAGCATAAGCGAGCACTCGAGGTGACCCGTATACGAGTTCCGTGGGGAGAACTGCCTCTGCTCCATAGACTAGAGCGAAAGGTGTCTGGCCAGTGGCTCGATTTGGCGTCGTCCTGATCGACCAAAGAACCACCGGCAGCTCCTCAATCCAGTTCTTTCCGCACTTGCGCAGCCTGTCAAAAGTCCTGGTCTTGAGCCCGTGCAGCACTTCAGCATTCGCCCTCTCCGCTTGACCGTTGCTTCTCGGATGAGCAACAGAAGCGAAGTAGACCTTGGTGCCAAGATCTTGGACGTACTGCATGAAGGTGCGGCTCGTGAATTGCGTGCCGTTGTCGGTGATGATCCTGTTAGGGATCTCGAAGCGGCAAACAACCGACCTGAAGAACTTGACTGCTGACTGTGCTGTCACCTTCCTCACTGCCTCCACTTCCGGCCACTTTGTGAACTTGTCGATTGCAACGTACAAGTACTCAAAGCCCCCGACAGTTCGGGGAAAGGGGTCGAGGATGTCGAGCCCCCAGACCGAAAATGGCCAGGATAAAGGGATCGTCTTGAGAGCTTGAGCTGGCTGGTGTATCTGCTTGGAATGGAACTGGCACGCTTCACACTTGGTTACTTGTGCAGTTGCATCCTGGAGGGCTGTCGGCCAAAAGAAACCTTGCCGGAACGCTTTGTCGGCAAGTGCTCTTGCGCCAATGTGGTGACCACATATGCCTCCATGTATCTCTGCCAACAGCTTTTGTCCGTCTTCCCGGTGAATACACTTCAATTTCACACCGTTGAGTCTTCTTCTGTACAGTGTGTTGTTGACAAACTGGTACATACTTGACTGCCGGGCTACTCTTTCCGCTTCTTCTTGTTCTTCGGGAAGTTCTCTTGTCTGAAGGAAACGGACAACCTGCTGTGCCCATGCTGGAGCTTGCGGCTCGACAACAAGGACCAAAGGCACGTCTGCTGCTGCGGGAACATCCGCTTCTACGGCGAGAACCTGCGGCTCAGCCGGAGCTTGACGTTCCCCGGCAAGCTTGCCGGAGCAAAACTTGTCGGGAGCGTCTGCTTCAACGGAACAAACCCTAGGGCTTGCCGGAGCAGACTGCTCCTCAGCACCCTTGGTGTTGATCTTGGGGACCTTCTTGGCGGCGGCTTCGGGGAGCTCTGCCGGGAAATAGTCACCATAAATCAACTTCCTCTTCTTGCTCTGTCCAGTTGATGGCGTTACAGACGGTTGAGTCAGTTTGAGCACAAAGATCCCTGGTTCCACAGGTAACTTAAGTGCGGCGCACTTCGACAGGCCATCGGCAATGTCGTTCTGAGCTCTTGGAACATGTGCCATCTGTAGGCCGTCCAAGTTCTCTTCTATCTTTCTCACTTCATCAACGTAAGCTTCCATCAACGGACTCTGATAATTCTTGTTCACTTGGCGGACGACAAGCTGCGAGTCACCCCTGACGATGAGCTTCTTGATCCCAAGGTCTGCGGCGATCCTGAGACCGGCAAGCAAACCTTCATACTCTGCGGTATTGTTTGTTGCTTGCTCCCTGGGAAAGTGCATCTGGACTACGTACTTGAGGTGCTCTCCGGTGGGTGCAACAAGTAGCACGCCCGCACCAGCGCCTTGCAGTGAGAAGGCACCATCAAAGTACATCAGCCACTCTTTGCTTGCTTCCTTGACGGGGATGCTAGTTTCTGGAATTTCTTCATCTTGTGTTGGCGTCCACTCTGCTATGAACTCCGCCAATGCTCTGCTTTGGATAGTTGAAGTGCTCTCAAACTTTAGGCCAAAGCTAGACAGTTCCAGTGCCCACTCGACAATCCTGCCTGTTGCTTCTGGATTTTGCAGTATCCTTTTCAGTGGAAAACGAGTGACGACTGTGATCTCATGTGCTTGGAAGTAATGGCGCAGCTTTCTCGAGGCCATGAGAAGGCCGAAAAGCAATTTCTACACACCAGAGTACCTTGACCTAGCCCCCTGCAGAAGGGAACTGACAAAGTAAACTGGGCGCTGCACCATTCTCTTCTGCATCTCCTCACGCGCCTGCGCAGATCCATCTTTGTCGGGACCAGAGCTTGTCGGTGAAGTCCCCTGCTTGTCGCTGGATGCATCTGCCGTGGTTGCTGGCTCATCATCCGCCTCCCTCTCCGCCACTAACGCAGCACTAACCACTTGATTGGTTGCCGCTATATATAGCAGCAACTTCTCTTGTGGCTTAGGTGCGACAAGTGTTGGAGTGGAGGACAGGTATCTCTTTAAGTTTTGGAGCGCAGCCTCTACCTCCGGAGTCCATATCATTGGACCTGCCTTTTTCAATATTTTAAAAAATGACAGGGCGCGCTCAGCAGACCTAGAGATAAACCTGCTGAGAGCAGCCACACAACCGGCAAGTCTTCCTACATCCTTGACGCGCTTTGGTTCTTCAATCCGCTCAATGGCCTTGATCTTGTCGGGATTGGCTTCAATTCCCGCTGAGACACGAAGAACCCGAGAAGCTTGCCGGAGGGGACTCCAAACACACACTTCTCGGGGTTAAGCTTGAGGTTGATCTTGCGCAAATTTGCAAAGGTTTCGTCTAAATCTTGAATCAGAGTCGCCTTGTCCTTGCTTTTGACCACTATGTCATCCATGTAGGCTTCCACATTTCTATGTATTTGTGGCTTAAAAGCATCATGGACTACCCTTGCAAATGTTGAACCAGCATTCTTTAAACCGAAAGGCATCCGTACGAAATAGTATGTGCCACATGGGGTGATGAATGCGGTCTTCTCCTCATCCTCTTCTGCCATGAAGATCTGATGGTATCCTGAGTATGCGTCAAGAAATGAAAGCAAGTCACATCCGGCTGTGGAGTCAACAATCTGGTCGATGCGCGACAAGGGAAATGGGTCTTTGGGACAAGCTTTATTGACATCGGTAAAGTCGATACAAAGCCTCCATTTCCCCTTTGCCTTGCGCACGACTACAGGATTGGCTAACCACGTAGGATGGAGCACTCCTCTGACAAGGCCTGCTGCTTCCAATTTCTTGATTTCTTCTGCGATGAATTCTTGGCGCTCCATTGCTTGTTTCCCGACTTTCTGCTTGATGGCCGCGCATGAGGACAGACGACAAGATGGTGCTCGATTACTTTCCTGGGAACACCGGGGATGTCAGACGGTTGCCACGCAAACACGTCGACGTTCGCCCGCAGGAAAGCAACGAGCGCGCTTTCCTATTTAGGATCGAGAGTGGCACTAATGGTGAAGGTACCACCTGTGCCGTCCTCCTTGGCGGACACCTTCTTGGTCTCTGGTGGAGCTGCCATTGTCTTCTTACACTTGCCGGTGGAGCTCGATGGTGCGTCCTCGGCGGTAGCACAGCACTCCGAAGAGGTGCGCTTGCCGGAGTGGGCATCCGAACTCTTGCCGGACTTGGTCTTCTTCTTCCCCCCGGGAGCTTCAATGGCAAGTGACTTGCGATCTGTTGCGGCTGCTGCTTCCCGGTAGATCTTGTCGGCGCAGATAAGAGCATCCTTGTTGTCGCCAGGGACAGAGATGACACTTATTGGGCCTGGCATCTTCATGATGTTGTATGCATAGTGAGAGGCTGCCATGAATTTGGCGAGTGCTGGACGGCCGAGTATCCCATTGTATGGCAATGGAAAGTCAGCAACGTCAAAAGTGACCCTCTCAGTCCTGAAGTTCAACTCGCTACCAAATGTCACCGGCAACGTGATCTTTCCCTTCGGCTTGCTCCTTCCCGGATTGATTCCTTGGAATGTGCCGGTCACTTCGAGCTCGCTATCAGGGATCTGGAGTTTCTGGAGTACCGCGGAGGAGATCAGGTTCAAGCCGGCCCCGCCGTCAACTAACATCTTAGTGACCTTGAGGTTGCGGATAGTTGGTGAAACTAACATCGGCAAGCACCCGACCGCAGTTATGCGATCAGGGTGGTCCTCAATATCAAAGATGATAGGCGTGCTGGACCATTTCAGAGGCTTGCGTGACTCGACGGGTGGTTCTGCCGCATTGACTTCCTGCACCCACTGCTTGAGCTGGCGGTGTGAAGTATGCAGAGAAGCACCACCGTCAATGCACAGGACCTCTGTGGCTTTCTGGAACTCCTGCTCATCGGTCTCGTCATCATCCATATCTTCATCGTCATCGTCATCTTCATCCTTGTCGCGGCCGCGGGGAGGTCTGTCTCCTTGCCGCTGCTTGGCCTTGCCGCGGCATCCTCCTCGGCCGGGGCGTTTCTTGCTGGCTCTTCCAGCACCTTCCTGGGCCTTCTCCTTGTCGCGTCGCTCGTATTCAGCCTTTTGCTGCTCGATAAGCTGCTTGACCTTCTTGCAGCTCTGGAGGTCATGGCCCTTGGTGCGGTGGATCTTGCAGTACTGCTTGTTGGTGCCGTCCTGCTTGTCGGCGACCGCCACAGCCTGGTAGTTGGTTCCTGCGGCAATCTCCTCACCGGAGCTACCAGCTTTGACTTTCTTTGCGCCAACTCCGTTGCCGAACTGCTCAACGACTAGCACATCTTTGCCTTTCTTCTTCTTGCTGTTCCGCCGCCTGTTTTTCTTTGCCGGGGCAGCATCCTCACTATCAGATCCTCCTGCTTCTGTATTCTCTCTGGGGAGTTTCCTCCCTTCCTCAGCACGTGCACACTTGTCGGCCAGGGCATATAGCTCATTGACGTCTCTGATCTTGCACATCGCCATCTCCTCCCGCATCCCGCGGTTTCGCACGTTCTGATGGAACGCGCTGATTACCGCGACAGGGTGGACATCTAGGATGTTGTGCTGTACGCGGCTGAATCTCTGAATGTACTTGCGCAGGGGCTCTCCTTCCTTCTGAGCGAGCAGATGAAGGTCGCTCTCTTGGCCATGAGGCTTGTGGCCGCCTGTAAAGGCGCCTACAAACTGATGGCATAGGTCTGCCCAGGAGGATATGGAGTTGTCCGGCAAGTGCATGAGCCAGGACCTGACATTGGGCTTGAGCACCAGCGGGAAGTAGTTGGCAAGGATCTTGTCGTCCTGCCCCCCGGCAGCTTGCACCGCGATGGTGTAGATGCTGAGGAACTCCGACGGATGCGACTTGCCGTCGTACTTCTCTGGTACGTCTGGCTTGAAATTCTTCGTGCTGGGCCACTGGACTTGCCGCAGCTCACGAGTGAACGCAGGGCAACCTACCGCGTACGGCAAGTCGCCTGGTTCCCCTGGTGCATGCATGTCGACAAAGGGCCCAACGCGCTGGTCCGATTGACGCCGCGCTTCTCTTTGGCGCTCGATGCGAGTACGAGCGTCTTCTTGCTGTCGTTCATGAAGAACTTGGCGCTGATTGCGACGAGCTCGTGGATCTGATGATGCGGTGGAGTTGCTGTCGAGGTGGATCCGGCGAGTCGGCGATCTTGGCCTTCGGGATGGAGAGTGCATGGTGGTTGCACCCCCACCGGTTTTGTCGCCATCGGCTCGTGCCTGGCAGTCCTGCCGCGGCAGCGATGTACTCGGCTGCCGCGGAGTGTCGCTGTTGGCGAAGCCGATGAGACTCTGAATGGTGGCCCTCCATTCGTCGATCTTGTTTGCTGTTGGAGGGTAATCCAGGAGCAGTTGAGCTCGTGCCAAAGCTTCTGCTGGAGTAGTGGGCGGCAGTGGCGAACGGTGCGAGGAGCGGGATATGCTCGGACTTCTAACTATGTCAGGAAGGAGCAGTATCCCGTCCAGGCGACCGTGTCTCGCTCGTGCCAGCATGTTGGCGTGCATGCTGGTCTTGAGCACCCCGAGATCCACCAGCTCGATCTTGGTCCAACAAACATATGGCACTGCGAATACCATGACACTGTCGGTCCTGCGCCTCTTGAGATGGGCGCGGTGCATGTACGGACGCCGAGGTCTGCGCAGCCTTGTCCTTGGACCTGGCAGCACCGTGAGCTCCCTCGTCGATGCCCGTTCTTCCGCCGGCGTCTACCCCACCACCCGTTTGCTCCGGTGGTGGTGGATCGACGTGGACGGAACAGCTGCCTCCGAAGCCTTCTTCTTCGGTGGCATGTCGATGAAGAAGATGAAGATCTAGCTCGTGTGAACGCCGGATCAGGTTCACACAACCTCGACGCCCCCTATCTGGCGCGCCAAAGATGTCGGGGGAAACTGATCCACGAACACCTATGGGACCGGCGGACCGAGCCCCTTTCGGTTCGGCGGGGGGCGGAGATCGCACGAAGAGCGGATCGAGGCGAAGCACACGAGCAGTTTACCCAGCTTCGGAGCTCTCCGGAGAGATAACACTCCTACTGCTGCATGTCTGAGTGTATTGAGTTCTTGCTCGAGAGCGCTGAGTGCTACAGTACACCCTAGTTGCTAATGAGACCGAGCGTGAGTGTTTTTCTGCCTTCGAACCCCCCTCTACGTTGCGCGTGGGCCCCCTTTTATATGCTAAAGGGGTCACCGACAGGTGGCAACGTAGACAAGCGTAAAAATGGAAAAGGAATTGCGGTTGGTACAACTACCTGTACAGTGTATCATACCTAACCCTGACGGCAGGGGACAAAGGCATTAAATGCCCGTCTGCGTCGCCCAAATAGTGCAAAAAGGGACCGTCAGGGACGCCACCGCTTGCCACGATGGCAATCTTGTCAGCGCCGGTTGCCACCGCGCACCGCTGGCTGCACAGCTTCTCGCCAGGCGCGCCTGGAAAGGCCCCAGGGCGACACATTGGTGGATGTGCTGGAGCGCGGGTACAGAGTGGTAGCTTGTCGCGACAAGCGCCTTGCCGCAGTCGTTGTCTTGTCGCATCCGGAAGCTTGTCGCTCACCGGGCCTCGCCGGGACGCGTGGCGCGTCGCGGCAAGTTCCCTGAGATGCCTTGGTTGGCCTTCCCGGCAAGCTCCTCTTGCCGGGGCCTTGTCTCCTTGACTTGAATACTTTGTTCTTGAATGGCTCCAAAGGAACCACGGAGGACCTTGGCGGTCACCCGGCAAGCCTTGCCGCGGGGTGCTGCGACTGCCCGTGCACAAGTTTGGGATACTAGGGTACCCCTACTCTAGTACACCGACAAGCATGGAACAATAAAAAATTATAGATACGTTGGAGTCGTATCAGTAGTTTACCACAGACCTACGTGTCAATAGCTAGTAGCTAGATGGCTTCTTCTCTCTCTTTTATCTTCGATACAATGTTCTCCTCGATGGTCTTGGAGAACTATTTGATGTAATCATTTTTTGCGATGTGTTTGTGTGGATCCGATGAAATGTGGGTTTATGCTCAGATTATGTATTAATATTATTTGAGTCTTCTCTGAACTCTTTTATGCATGATTACTATACCTTTGTATTTCTCTCTCATCTATCCCTTTGGTTTGGACACTAGATTGATTCATCTTGCAATGGGAAAGGTGCTTTGTGACGGGTTTGAACTTGCGGTGCTCAGTCCCAATGACAGAAGGGGACAAGACACGTATTTGTATCATTTCCATTAAGGATAAAACGATGGGTTTTATTCATATTGGTTGGATTTACTTTGTCTACATCATGCCATCTTGCTTAAGGCGTTACTCCGTTCTTTATGAACCTAATACTCTAAATGCGTGCTGGATAGCGGTCAATGTGTGGAGTAATAGTAGTAGATGTAGGCAGGAGTCGGTCTACTTGTCTCGGACATGATGCCTACATACATGATCGTTTCCTTGGATATCATCACAATATATTCGCTTTTCTATCAATTGCCAAATAGTAATTTGTTTACCCACTGTATGATTTTTGTTCGAGAGAGAAGCGTCTTGTGAAAACTATGGCCCCCGGGTCTATCTTTATCATATATTAAAATCCAAAAATACCTTTCTGCAATTTATTTACTTTTATTTTATTTTGTGTTTTTGTTTATCTATCTATCACTACGAGATTTGATTCTTGCAACTAACCGCCAAGGGATTGACAACCCCTTATTTGTGTTGGGTGCAAGCATTTGTTATATTGTGTGTAGGTGTTGTATGAGGTGTCGCGTGGTTCTCCTACTGGATTGATAACCTTGGTTCTTAACTGAGGGAAATACATATCTCTACTTTACTGCATCATCCTCTCCTCTGCAGGGAATCCCCAACGCACAACTCACAAGTATCAGGAAGAATTTCTAGCGCCATTGCAGGGGAGACATCGCCAACATCTATCAAATACCATCACATAAATGTTCATCTCCTTGCTTTTACTTTCATTTGCCATTTGCCTCTCATTTTCATCTCCCCCACTTCTATAGCGTTTTCACAAAAACACACAAAAAAATTTGTTTGCCTTTTTGGTTGTTTGCTTGTTGTTATGTCTCGAGAAAATTACCATGATATCTCTTATCATAAAGGGTTGGCCGAAATCGAGAAAATTACTAAGGACTTCATGTTTACGCAATTTGAGGACAATAAATTCTTTACTGAAGAACATAAAGAACACTCTATCTTATTAGATGCTATTGGAAAACAACTCATTGATGATAATAAATAAGTTGCCAATCTTCAATCTCATCTTGCTCTTACTGAAAATCTACTAGGAATAATTTTTGATACACAAAATACACTATTAAACCATACGGCAGCTAACACAGAATCTTTTGCAATTGGCAATGATGAAGATATAAAAATGGTTACTGTCTCACTCATTCAATCTTTGTTTAGTAATATAAAACTTGATGAAAAGGGGACTTAAGATGAGTCAACTTTAGCTAGAAGGCATCCCCGTTGTTCGGAGGGTGAAAATCTTGATGAAAAAATTGATAAAAGTGAATTTGAGGAGGTTAAAACTATAAATAGTGATGTGCCCACTATTTTTGATTTCATTTATTTTAGTTATGATAGTTGTTCCATAATTGAATGTATTTCCTTGTTGCAATCCATGCTAAATTCACCCAATACTTACGAGCAAAATAAGGCTTTTACTAAACATACCGTAGAAGCTATGATGAAAGCTTTAGAAGAAAAGCTTAAATTGGAGGTTTCAATACCTAGGAAATTATATGATGAGTGGGCATTAAAAATTATGAGTGTAATGCTTTATGTGATTTGGGTGCTAGCTGATATGTCTCCAACATATCTATAATTTTTGATTGTTCCATGTTGTTATATTATCATTCTTGGATGTTTTACAATCATTTTATAGTCATTTTATATCATTTTTTGGTACTAACCTATTAACATAGTGCCCAGTGCTAGTTGCTGTTTTCTGCATGTTTTTTTTAAATCGCAGGAAATCAATATCAAACGGAGTCCAAACGCAGCGAAACTTCTTGAGGATTTTTTTGGAGCCAGATGACATCCAGTGGGCCAAGGTTGCACCTGGGGGGAGCCTCGAGGAGGGCAGCACCCACCAGGGCGCGCCAAGAGGCCCAGGCGCACCTTGGTGGGTTGTGCCCACCTCAGGTGCCCCCTGAACCGCCTCTTTGCTCTATAAATACCCCAATATTCCAGAAACCCTAGGGGAGTCGACAAAAATCAATTCCAGCCGCTGCAGAGTCCAGAACCACCACATCCAATCAAGACACCATCACGGAGGGGTTCACCCCTTCCATTGGTGCCTCTTCGATGATGCGCGAGTAGTTCTTTGTAGACCTACGGGTCCGTAGTTAGTAGCAAGATGGTTCCTCTCTCTCTCTTGATTATCAATACAATGGTCTCTTGGAGATCCATATGACGTAAGCCTTTTTGCGGTGTGTTTGTTGGGATCCGATGAACTTTGTGTTTATGATCAGATCTATTTTTTTATCCATGAAAGTTACTTGAGTCTTCTTTGATCTCTTATATGCATGATTGCTTATAGCCTCGTATTTCTTCACCGATTATGGGTTTTGTTTGGCCAACTTGATCTATTTATCTTGCAATGGGAAGAGGTGCTTTGTAGTGGGTTCGATCTTACAGTGCTTGATCCCAGTGACAGAAGGGGAACCGACACGTATGTATCGTTGCTACTAAGGATAAAACGATGGGGTTTATCTCTACATAGATAGATCTTGTCTACATCATGTCATCATTCTTATTGCATTACTCCGTTTCTCCATGAACTTAATACACTAGATGCATGCTGGATAGCGGTTGATGTGTGGATAATAGTAGTAGATGCAGGCAGGAGTCGGTCTACTAATCTTGGACGTGATGCCTATATAATGATCATTGCCTGGATATCGTCATGATTATTTGAAGTTCTATTAATTGCCCAACAGTAATTATTTTCCCACCGTTCGCTATTTTTCTCGAGAGAAGCCACTAGTGAAACCTACGCCCCCCGGGTATCTTTTCATCATATTTGCCATTGCGATCTATTTTCCTTTGAAGTTATTTTTAGATATATTAAACCAAAAATACCTTGCTGCAATTTATTTGTCCCGCGATCTATTTATCCTATCTACCACTTTTACCTCACGTTATTTGCCTATCTTGAGGCGCCGTACCCGAAAGGGATTGACAACCCCTTTAACATGTTGGGTTGCGAGTATTTGTTATTTGTGTGCAGGTGCTGTTTACGTGGTGTGAGGAGGTTCTCCTACTGGTTCGATAACCTTGGTCATCACTAAGGGAAATACCTGTCATCGCTATACTGCATCATCCCTTCCTCTTTGGGGAAATACCGACGTAGTTCTAGCAGACATCAAGAGGAATTTCTGGCGCCGTTGCCATGGAGGATCTTCAAAATCAACCAGGTTCCTAATCACAACTATCATCTCCTCACAATTTACATTATTTGCCATTTTC
The DNA here is from genome assembly GCF_002162155.2 of Triticum dicoccoides. Classification (NCBI taxonomy): domain Eukaryota; kingdom Viridiplantae; phylum Streptophyta; class Magnoliopsida; order Poales; family Poaceae; genus Triticum; species Triticum dicoccoides. The sequence goes on from NC_041389.1 coordinate 158,827,077, forward strand.
CTCTCCCCCACTTAACAAAAATTTGCTATTTTATTCATCCTCTTTTTTGTTCGCCGTTTTCTCGTCAGATCTATTTTTGTGTGTGTTCTTCTTTGCGTAGTCATGATGACTCGAAGAAAATATTATGATGTTCCTTATCCAAATGTTTTGGTTGAAATTGGGAAAAGTACAAAGGAATATATGACCACACAATTTGAACATAATAAATATTTTACTAAAGAACTTATGGAACCCTCCGTTGTGTTAGAAGCTATAACGAAACAACTTGATGATATTAGTAGAGAAGTTTGCAATCTACAATCTAAGTATGCTTTTGCTGAAAGTTTGCTGGGAAAAATATCCTATGCACAAGCTAGTTTAGTGAATAAAAATGAAGATCTTAAAATGATTGGTGTTTCTTCTATTGACTCTTTGTTTAGTAAATTTAAGATTGATGAAAAAGGGACTGGAGAAGAGTCAACTTTAGCTAGAAGGCGTCCTTATGATTCGGAGGGTGAAAATCTTGTTGAAAATTTTGATAAAAGTGGCTTTGAAGAGGTCAAGACTTTAACTAGTGATGTGCCCACTATTTTGGATTACAAAGACTTTAATTATGATAATTTCTCTTTGATTTATTGTATTTCTTTGTTGCAATCCATGAGAAACTCACCCCATGCTTATAAACAAAATAAAGCTTTTACTAAACATATCGTTGATGCCATGATGAAAGCTTTTGAAGAAAACTTGGAATTAGAAGCTTCAATTCCTAGAAAATTGCATGATGAGTGGGAACCTACTATCAAAGTCAAGATCTAAAATTATGAGTGTTTTGCTTTGTGTGACTTGGGTGCTAGTGTTTCTACAATTCCGAAATCTTTATGTGATGTGCTTGGTCTTACCAATATTGAAGAATGCTCTTTAAATTTGCACTTAGCGGATTCTACTATTAAAAATCCTATGGGAAGAATTAATGTTGTTCTTATTCTTGCAAATAGGAATTATGTTCCCATAGATTTTATTGTTCTTGACATTGATTGCAATCCGTATTGTCCAATTATTCTTGGTAGACCGTTTTTGCGTACTATTGGTGCCGTGATTGATATGAAAGAAGGCAATATTAAATTTCAATCTCCACTAAGGAAGGGAATGGAACACTTCCCTAGAACAAGAATTAGTCCACCATTTGAATCAATCATGAGGGGCATCTTATGGATCTAGAACCAAAGATGACAAAACTTAGATCCTACGCGTAATGTCTAGCTAGGGGCGTAAATCGATAGTGCTTGTTGGGAGGCAACCCAATGAATAAAATTTTTTTTTTCTTTTTTTTTCTGTTCTTGTGTGTTAGTACAACTATTCTACTGTTATGATTGTGTTTTTTGTGTTTTAGTAAGTGTTTGTGCCAGGCAAGGCCTTTGGGAAGATTTGGGTGAAAGTTGATTTGATCTTGCTGAAAAACAGAAACTTTTGCACTCACAAAATTATTTGTATTTTTTAACAGGCATCAATTTTGAGTTGATTCTTTTTGCATAAGATTAATAGACAAATTTATCACGTCCACAAATTTATTTCAGAATTTTTGGAGTTACAGAATTATTCTAAATATTCAGATTGCTACAGACTGTTCTGTTTTTGACAGATTCTGTTTTCTTTGCGTTGTGTGCTTGTTTTGATGATTCTCTGGTTTTCTTTGATGAGTTTTTGCCATAGAAAAGTTGGAATACAGTAGATAAAATGCAAAAACAAAATAAGAGTAGGTTTCCAACAGACTTATAGTAGTAGTTTGTTTTCTTATACAAACGGATCTCACGAAGGTTTTGTTTGAGTTTTGTGTGATTGAAGTTATCAAGTTTTGGGTGATCTTACGATGGATGAAGGAATAAGGATTGGCAAAAGGCTAAGCTTGGGGATGCCTGAGGCACCCCAAGATAATATTCAAGAACTAGCAAGCAACTAAGCTTGGGGATGCCCCCCCGAGTGGCACCCCTGCTTTCTTCTAACAACCATCGGTATTTTACTTGAAACTATATTTTTATTCGTCACATAATATGACTTTTGCTTGGAGCGTCTTCTATGATATGAGTCTTTGCTTGTTTTGCTTTGTGTTCTAAGTCTTGAATCCTTGCTGGACACACCTTTTTGAGAGAGCCAAAAATTATGCTATGCTTGCTCCTATGCGTCACTTAAATTTTTAGAGCCATGGATTTGCTCTAGTGCTTCACTTATATCTTTTTGAGCATGGTGTGCTTTGTTATTTTTGAAGAAATGCTCTCATGCTTCACATAGATTTATTTGAGAGTTATTTCATTTTTTAAGAAATTCTCTCTTGCTTCACTTAGATTATTTTGAGAGAAAGAAAAAAATTATGCTCATGTTCTTCACTTATACTTGTTTAAGCTTATCAAAAGCAACATATGAAAATAGTCCCAAAGTGATAGATATCCAAGGAGGATATAATAAAAACTTTCATGAAGATCATTGGAAAAATAAACTTGATTCTTAGTAATGGTTTTGAGATATGACGATATGATATGTGAGTCATGTTAATGAGTAATTGGGCTTTATTAGTAAGAATATTGATGTTAAGGTTTGTGATTCCCTATGCAAGAACAAAATTCAATAGTTCTGCAATGAAATTTATATCCTACTTATGGTGCATTATTCGGTGTTACTTATGCTTAATGCTTGGGTACGAGATTTTTTGATTTTTGGTTGGTCTCTTCTCAATCTTTTTGCTAGCCTTCATTTTGCACTAAGTATGATCACTACTTATGCATCCAAAACCCTTTAAACCAATTTTGCCTTATGAGTCCACTATACCTACCTATATGCGGTATTTCCATGCTGTTCTAAGCAAATTTTCATGTGCCATTTCTATTTTTCAAAAAAAATTTCTCTTTTGTGTGATCTACCGCTCGCGTGGCGGTGAAGGGTGACAATATTTTCCATGCTAGATGTGTTATTCTCACGATGAGTGTTTATTCACTTGTCATTGCACGAGAGTACGACAAAGGTATTAGGGATGCCCAGTCCTGAAATGAATAATGAATTTATTTTATGTTGTCAAATAATAAATTCCTTGGGAAGTGTTGGTATGGAGGGCAACCATGGATTCGGCTAGCCATGGAAAGTCAAAGTAATGGTGGAAAAATTAATAAACTTTATTTTCTGTTTGGGAACCACCTATGATGTATCTAGCATGGAAAGTATTGAGATCTCTAAGTCATTTTCATTGGTCGGAAAAGTATGCCTCCCAATATATTTTTTATCTCTCAATTTAAGCTTTGATCTCTGGCACCTCTACAAATCCCTAATTCCCTCTGCAAAGGGCCGTTCTTTTACTTATGCAATTCTTATTTTGAATTTGAGTCTCCATCTTCTCTTATAAAGCACCAACTAAGGGGCACTATATCGTATTTGTGCATTTGGTGTAGCTAATATTTGAGTGTGTTTCATGAATGGATCAATGATTGATCATAATGGGCTATGGATAACTTGCTTTAGTGTTGATATTTTGAAAGGCATGGTTGCTTGTTGATATGCTTGAGTATTAAAGTCTTCATGTCAAAACTAGACTATTGCTTTGAATCATATAACAGTCCATATGTCCATGCAATAAAGAAAAGAAATGTGATGAATATGTTAGGCAACATTGCACATCAAAAATTCTGTTTCTATCATTTACCTACTCGAGGACGAGCAGGAATTAAGCTTGGGGAGGCTGATACGTCTCCAACGTATCTATAATTTTTGATTGTTCAATGCTGTTATATTATCATTCTTGGATGTTTTACAATCATTTTATAGTCATTTTATATCTTTTTTGGTATTAACCTATATATTGACATAGTGCCCAGTGCCAGTTGCTGTTTTCTGCATGTTTTTTTACATCACAGGAAAACAATATCAAATGGAGTCCAAATGCAGCGAAACTTCTTGAGGATTTTTTTGGGCCAGACGACATCCAGTGGGCCAAGGCTGCACCTAGGGGTGCCTCGAGGAAGGCAGCACCCACGAGGGCGTGCCAGGAGGCCCAGGCATGCCCTGGTGGGTTGTGCTCACCTCGGGTGCCCCTGAACCACCTCTTTGCTCTATAAATACCCCAATATTCTAGAAACCCTAGGGGAGTCAATGAAAATCCATTCCAGCCGCCATAGAGTCCAGAACCAGGAGATCCAAATTAGACAACATCACGGAGGGGTTCACCACTTCCTTTGGTGCCTCTCCGATGATGCGTGAGTAGTTCTCTGTAGACCTACGGGTCCGTAGTTACTATCTAGGTGGCTTCCTCTCTCTCTCTCTTGATTATCACTATAATGGTCTCTTGGAGATCCATATGATGTAAGCCTTTTTGCGGTGTGTTTTTTGGGATCCGATGAACTTTGAGTTTATGATCAGATCTATGTTTTGATCCATGAAAGTTATTTGAGTCTTCTTTGATCTCTTATATGCATGATTGCTTATCGCCTCGTATTTGTTCGCCGATATTTGGGTTTTCTTTGGCCAACTTGATCTATTTATCTTGCAATGGGAAGAGGTGCTTTGTAGTGGGTTCGATCTTACGGTGCTTGATCCCAGTGATAGAAGGGGAACCACCACGTATGTATCATTGCTACTAAGGATAAAATGATGGGGTCTATCTCTACATAGATAGATCTTGTCTACATCATGTCATCATTCTTATTGCATTACTCAGTTTCTCCATGAACTTAATACACTAGATGCATGCTGGATAGCGGTCGATGTGTGGAGTAATAGTAGTAGATGCAAGCAAGAGTCGGTCTACTAATCTTGGACGTGGTGCCTATATAATGATCACTGCATGGATATCGTCATGATTATTTGAAGTTATATCAATTTCCCAACAGTAATTGTTTTCCCATTGTTTGCTATTTTTCTCGAGAGAAGCCACTAGTGAAACCTACAGCCCCCGGGTCTCTTTTCATCATATTTTCCTTTGCGATCTATTTTCCTTTGCATTTATTGTCAGATCTATTAAACCAAAAATACAAAAATACCTTGCTATAATTAATTTGTTCTGCGATCCATTTATCCTATTAACCACTTTTACCTCATGTTTTGCCTATCTTGGGCGCCGTACCCGAAAGGGATTGACAACCCCTTTAACACGTCATGTTGCGAGTATTTGCTTTTTGTGTGCAGGTGTTGTTTACGTGGTGTGAGGAGGTTCTCCTACTAGTTCGATTACCTTGGTCTCATCACCGAGGGAAATACTTACCATCGCTATACTACATCATCCCTTCTTATTTGGGGAAATACCGACGTATTTCTAGCAGACATCACTAGCATTTCCACAATAGCAAAATCTTTATGTGATGTGCTAGGTTTTACCAATATGGGTGAAGGTTCTCTTAATTTGCACTTAGCGAATTCCACTATTAAGAAACCTTTGGGTAGAATAAACGATGTTTGTATTCTTGCACATATGAATTATATTCCCATTGATTTGATTGTGCTTGATATTGATCGCAATCCATCTTGTCCCATAATACTTGGTAGGCCTTTCCTACGAACCATAGGTGCTATAATTGATATGAAAGAAGGTAATAGGAAGTTTCAATTTGCATTAAAGAAGGGTATGGAACACTTCCCAAGAAATAAGATTAAGCCACCATGAATCTATTATGAGGGCCACCTATGGAATTAATTTGAAAGATGACAACACTTGAAACTATGCATTGCATCTAGCTAGGGGCATAAAACAATAGCGCTTGTTGGGAGGCAACCCAATAGCTATCTTAGTTTTTCTTATTCTTTTCCTATTTTTTGGTGTGCACATAATTATGCTACTGTTATGGTTGTGTTTTTGTGTTTAAATTAGTGTTTGTGCCAAGTAAGCCTTTGGGATGATTTGGATGATAGTTGCTTTGATTCTGTGAGAAAACAAAAACGTTTGCGCCTAGTAGCAGAATTGTTGAGATTAACTGTAACGTGGTAAATTTCTGAATTTTTTTACACATGATTTCAAAAATCCCATGTTGTCCTAATTTTTCAGAATTTTTGAAGTTACAGAAGTATGGTCATTGTTCGAATCATTACAGATTGTTCTATGTTTTGACAGATTCTGTTTTCGTTGTATTGTTTGCTTGTTTTGATGAATCTATGGATTGTATCGGGGGGTATAAGACATGCTGAAGTTAGAATACAATAGGTATTATGCAATAATAAAATATGAATGGGTTTACAACAGTACCTAAAGTGGTGATTTGCTTGTTATACTAATGGGCCTCACAAGTTTTTTGTTGAGTTTTGGGTGCTGAAGTTTTCAAATTTTGAGTGAGATCACAATGGATGAAGGAATAAGGAGTGGCAAGAATCTAAGCTTGGGGATGCCCGAGGCACCCTAAGGTAATGTTCAAGGACACCCAAGCATCTAAGCTTGGGGATGCTTCAGATGGCATCCCCTCTTTGTTCTACCAACTATCAATAAATTACTTGGAGCTATATTTTTATTCATCACATGATATGAGTTTTTTTGGAGCATCGTGTATTATATGAGTCTTTGCTTTGTTTGATTTTTCTTTTGTCACTATCGTCTTTGCTAGACAAACCTTTTTGAGAGGGGCACACATTATTTGTGATTTGTTAGAATACTCTTTGTGCTTCACTTATATCTTTTGAGCTAGGGAGTTGCTCTAGTACTTCACCGATATCTTTTAGAGCATGGCGGTGGTTATATTTTGAAGAAATAGTTGCACTCTCATGCTTCACTTATATCATTTTGAGAGTTGATAATAGTAAAGGCAATATGCAGAAGTTATGAATTTGGTCCTAATATGATAGGTATTCAAGAGGGATATAATAAAAACTTTCATGCAGATCACTGAATATGATAAGTTTGATTCCTTGACATAGTTTCGTGATATAAAGATGGCAATATGTGGGAGGTACTAGTGAATGATTGTGGTTTAGTAAGAATATCGCTGTTAAGGTTTGTGATTCCTGGAGCATGCACGTATAGCCTCTCGTTATGCTAAGAAGTTGGAGCATGATTTATTATTCATAGTATTCCGTATGAGTGGCGGTCAGGGACAAGTGACGGTCTTTTCCTACCAATCTATCCCCCTAGGGGCATGCGTAGTAGTACTTCGCTTCGAGGGCTAATAAACTTTCACAATAAATATGTGAGTTCTTCATGACTAATGCGAGTCAATGGATTATACACACTCTTCGGTACCGTGCAATTCCCTTTCTCACCTCGAGATGTAGTGCAAACTTCGTCCGCGCATCCAAACCCCGTGATATGATACACTCTATCACACATAAGCCTTCTTATATCTTCCTCAAAACAACCACCATAACTACCTATTATGGCATTTCCATAGCCATTCCGAGATATATTGCCATGCAACTTCCACTGTTCCATTTTTATGACACACATCATCATTTTCATATTGCTTTGCATGATCATATAGCTGACATAGTATTTGTGGCTCAGCCACAGTCATCGCTTTTATATAGTTACTCTAGATCATTGCACATCCTGGTACACCGCCAGAGGCATTCATATAGTCATATTTTGTTCTAGTATCGAGTTGTAATTTTGAGTTGTAAGTAAATAGAAGTGTGATAACCATCATTATTCATTATTATAGCATTGTGGAAAGTGAGGAAAGGATGATGGAGACTATGATTCCCCCACAAGTCGGGATGAGGAACCGAACGAAATAAAAAAAGGCCAAAATGAGCCCAACAAAAGAAGAGAAAGAAAAAGAAAAGAAAAAATGAGAGAAAAAGAGAGAAGGGGCAATGTTACTATCCTTTCCACACTTGTGCTTCAAAGTAGCACCATGTTTTTCATAAAGAGAGTCTCCTATGCTTTCGTTTTCATATAACTAGTGGGAATTTTTCATTATAGAACTTGGCTTGTATATTCCGGTGATGGGCTTGTTCAAATGCCTGAGGTCTTCATGAGCAATCAAGTTGGATGCACACCACTTAGTTTTCTTTTTGAGCTTTCATACACTTATAGCTCTTAGTGCATCTGCTGCATGGCAATCCCTACTCCTTTCATTGACATCAATTGATGGGCATCTCCATAGCCTATTGATTAGCCTAGTCAATGTGAGACTTTCTCCTTTTTTGTCTTCTCCATATTATCTCTATTCCACCCATGGTGCTATATCAATGGCTTGCGCTCATGTATTGCGTGTGGGTTGAAAAAGTTGAAGCGCGTTAAAATGTATGAACCAATTGCTTGGCTTGTCATAGGGGTTGTTCATGATGAATACTTTGTATTAAGAAGATGGAGCATGGCAATGCTATATGATTTTGTAGGGATAACATTCTTTAGCATTGATATTTTGAAAGACATGATTGTTTGTTGTGTATGCCTTATTATTATTGTTTTTGTGTCAAACTATAGACTATTGCTCTGAATCATTCAGATCTTATTATTCATGCCACAAAAGAAAGATTACATGATGAACATGTTAGGTAGCATTCCACATAAAAAACAAAATCGGTTTTTATCATCTACCTGCTCGAGGATGAGCAGGAATTAAGCTTTGGGATGCTTGATACGTCTCCAACGTATCTATAATTTTTGATTGTTCCATGCTATTATAGTATCAATCTTGGATGTTTTATATGCAATTATATGCAGTTATATATCATTTTCTGGGACTAACCTATTAACTTAGTGCCAAGTGTTAGTTGCAAATTGTTGCCTATTTTTTGGTTTTCCAGGAAATCAGTACCAAATGTCCAAATGCCATGGAACTTTTTGAGGATTTTTTTCGTACTAAGAGACACAAGAAGCTTCGGGAGGAGGCCATAAGACGAAGGAGTGGGACACGAGCCACATGGGCGCGCCCAGGAGAGTTGGCACGCCCATGTGCCTCATGGGCCCCTTGTTCCTCCATTTGACCTAATTCTAACTTGCTAAGTTCTCTAAAATCAGGAAACCAACAAAGAGCCACCCAAAATACTTTTTCCACCGCCACAAGCTTCTGTTCTCGCGAGATTCCATCTAGAGGCCTTCTCCGCCTCTCTACTAGAGGGGGAATCAATCATGGAGGGCCTCTACATCAACCTTGGTGTCCTTCCGATGATGTGTGAGTAGTTTACCATCGACCTACGGGTCCATAGCTAGTAGCTAGATGGTTTCTTCTCTCCCTTTAATCTTCAATATAATGTTCTCCTCGATGTTCTTGGTGATCTATTCGATGTAATCCTTTTTGTGGTGTGTTTATTGGGATCCAATGAATTGTGGGTTTATGGTTAGATTATCTATGAATATTATTTGAGTCTTCTCTGAACTCTTTTATCCATGATTATTATAGCTTTGTATTTCTGTCCGATCTATCCGTTTGGTTTGGCCAACTAGATTGATTTATCTTGCAATGGGAGAGGTCCTTTGTGATGGGTTCGATCTTGCGGTGCTCAATCCCAGTGAAAGAAGGGGACATGTGTGATGCCCCTGCCTCGACCGTGCACTAATCATACAAAAACATGCATGATCAAGGCCAGAGACTCACGGGAAGATATCACAACACAACTCTACGACTCAAATTAAACAAACAAAGAACGTATTACAAGCCAGGGTTGCAAGTCCCAAAATTACATCAAGAGTTAGGTATGTCTACAGACAAATACAAAGGTGCCTTAACAAGGTGAAAATAAACAATGACTCTAGATCGAGAAGGCAAGGCCTCCTGCCTGGGGCCTCATAACTACTCCTGATCATCAGTCTCCTCATAGTAGTAGGCTCCATCGGGGTAGTAGTAGCCATCGGCGGGATCAGCTAGCTCCAGGGATCCGTCATCTGATCGCAACAACTAGGTAGAGGGGAAAACGGTAGAAAAGCAACCATGAGTACTCATCCTGTCACACCCTAGCTAGTTATGCATTAGAGTGTTGCATCATGTTTACTCATTCATCAGAAACTTGAAATGGGGATGACAGAACCCCCAGTCCCCTCTGAAACCAACTAGGGTTTACTAAAATAATTTTTCAATGAACCTGAAATGCCCTTCTAAAATGCCCATCATTTTTGCCTTGGTTCAGAACCTCTGCCAAAAGTGGTGCACATTTTCCTAGGCCATCCTAGGGTTTTGGATTAAATCATAACTATTTGAATTTGGGCATTTAAAATTATATAAAATATTTAAATGCTCAAATATCTCCAAACTAAAATGTTTCATGTTGGAAATAATCCAACTATGGACCAGGAGTAGTTTGGTGATTTTTGGAGTTGCCTAGGTATTTTATTTAATTCAACAAAGTTGCAGTTATATTAAATAAAAATAGAAAACAGAAAAGAAAGGGGAAGACTTACCTGTGCGGCCCAGCCAGCTGGCCGGCCCAGCCAGCAACCGACCCAGCCCAGCACTGTAGCTCCCCGTCGTCTTCCTCCCCTCGCCCCGAAGCTGCTGCGTGCTCGCGCGCGCGCGGCCGCGCGGCCACCTCCTGCTTGCCGACGCCCTCCTGGCCGCGTGGACGACGCCCGCAGCCCGTCCCGATCCCCCCTGCTCTCTCTCACTCTCCCCGGCTCTCTCCTTCCTCTCCCTCACTCTCTCTCTCTCTCACGGCCGAAGCTCACCGTCGCCGCCGTTCGCCTTAGCCACCGTCTCCGACCACCCCTCGCTTCCCCGACCAGCTCAGAAGCTCCGCCTCGACTCCTTCTTCCTCCCCACCGCTCCACGGGTCCCCGGAAGCCCTGCATCGCCGCCACGTCGCCGTTCCCCTCTTCGGACTCCGACCACCGTCGCCGTCAAATTCGTCGTCTCCGACGCGTCCCCGAGCCCGCTTCGACGCCCACTGCAACCGCGGTGAGCTACGCCACCGTTTCCCCCTTCTCCCCTGCTCTCTCCCGACCCCTAGGCCCTAGCCCCACCGCGGCCGAAAGCTTCACGCCGCCGGCGATGTCGCCGTCGTGGCCACGATCGCCGTAGCGCCCAACCGAGCACGCCATCGTGCTCCACATCTCACTAGGAGCACGTAGCACGCTACAACACCCCCCCTAACACTCTGCAACACCGTTCCCGTGCACGACCGAACCCCGGCCGCCGCAGCCGAGCTCGCCGCCGTCGACTCCGGCCACCCCGACCCCAACGGACTCCGCCAAGAGCCGCGGGTCGTCCTCAGCTTCACTCCGGTGGCCTCCGCGGTTCATTTGGTGGCCGAAACGACCAAAACCACTATCGCCGCCGCACTGATGGTCGCCGCCGGCCAGAACTCCGGCGAGCTGACATGGCCTAGTTAATTAGCCACTAAACCACCACCTACTGACGCTGACAAGTGGGCCCCAGGGCTTAGTCAAAGCTAACCAGCCCGGGTCAACACGGGATTAGCCCCTGTGTCACTGACGTGTGGACCCCACACGTCAGGTTTGACCCGAGCCAGCCCTGTTGACCTGCTGATGTCACTGTGACGTCAGGCTGACGCAGTAAATGATATTTCTGGATTTAAATTAAATCAGGAAATTCCAGAATATTATTTAAACTTCAAAAATTCATAAATTTTATTCTGTAACTCCAAATTGGACAAATTATATATGAAAAATGATCAGAAAAATCCAATCTATCCATCTGTACTATTTTCATGCATGATCCAACAAGTTAAATGGATGTTTTAATCAGAACAAGGAAAAGCACTTTAAAAGGCCATATTTGAAATTGAAATTTGAATCTTTGATTCAAATTTGTTCAAACCCTTCTGGCTTTAGTTGCATTAGCCCAACACACTCATATTGCCATGTTTCATGCATGCATCATATTGTTGCACATTGTTTGGTGATGCCTGTGTATCGTTATCCTTTACGACAGGATCTGTCCCCGAGGAATACCGTGACTACCCTAACGAAGAACCGTATCCGTGCATCGAACCATCAGGCAAGCAACCAACCATTTGATCATATCGATACAATCCCATGTTCTCGCTCCTGCTCTCTTTTACTGCATTAAGACAACACGATTCAAACTGCTGTGTGCTACGGTAGTTGAACCCATTTCCTCTGCATGACCTGTCATTGCCACAGTAACTAGATGAAACCCACTAGCATGTGTAGGAGTTGATTGAGCCATATGTATGTGTTGTTCCTACCTTGCTATGCCTGCTATGCTTAGAGTCGTGTCAGGTCTGGTTCATCTGGGTGATGGGCTAGAGTGAAATGATTATGTCGGTAATGAGAGTGGTGTGGTGAACACGATTTGGTAAAGGTATCGATGAGAGGCCATGTAGGAGTACATGGTGGGTTGTTTCATTGAAGCCGACCTTAAGCACTGAGATCTGTATGTGTGATTTAAGAATCAGCTACTACCATGCATTGGGCCCGAAACCAATGGACCCTCTCGACTTCTTATTCACCCTAGTTCTCCGTCCAGGAGTTGCAAGTAGTTTCTGGTGTTTGTAGCCTACTGGAGGCCGTGGACAGCGCTGACCGTAGTAGGTACGTGGCCGGGTGTACCGAATACCCGTTAGGTATCTCGGGAACCCTGTTCACATCGTTCGGGGCCGTATGGGAAACCTCGGCCGGACTCCCTGCGGATGGAACCTGAATAGGCGATAAACCTGGACTGGAGGCTTAGGTGATTAGGTAGGTCGTGGCCGACACCCACGTTGGGCTTCCGCTTGAAGGTTGCCGAGTACATGTCGTGTAAACGACGGTAAGTGGTGAGAGCGTGTATGAAGAAGTACCCCCTGCAGGGTTAACATGATCTATTCGAATAGCCGCGTCCGCGGTAAAGGACTACTTGGTTGCCTATACAGTTCATAGACAAGTAAATGGAAACTACTAAAAGCCTCAAGATAAGTGTGAGTGCCGAGGATGGCTCCTCCGTAGGAGGACGGAGGTGGATCCTCGGTAGTGTATTGAAGTGGTGAATAGTGGACTCGTGTGCGCAAAACTATTTCAAGTTGAAGTATCGTAGTATAGCCTAGCCAAGAGTCAAAGCTGGCTTGCTGCAATAACTCCACCAACCCTTCTTGATACTATGCATGTATGTAGGATCTGATGTAAGTCTTGCTGAGTACCTTTGTACTCATGTTGCTATAATCTACATTTTTACAGAAGACGCTGCAACCCCTTCTGATGGGTTCTATGTAGACGTTGACATCAACGAGTAGGCTAAAGACCCAGGTGGTGACCCTGAGCTTGTGAAGGACCACATAGTATAGCCAGAGGCTTTCCAAGCCTCTTTTATTTTACTAGTTGTCTGTACTCAGACAAGTTACTTCCGCTGCTGGCTTGTATGATTGTATGACTTGTATGTTGGGTCGTGAGACCCGTACCTTTGTGTGTATGTTATGTATGGCTCACTAAGCCTTAAATAAAGTACTTGTGTCGTAGAGTCATGTTGTGATGCTTCATTGTATTTGCACATATCGAGCATATTGTGTGTATGACTGAAATGCTTGGTATGTGTGGGATCTGACTATCTAGTTGTTTATCTTTAGTAGCCTCTCTTACCGGGAAATGTCTCCTAGTGTTACCGCTGAGCCATGGTAGCTTGCTACTGCTCTGGAACACTTAGGCTGGCCGGCATGTGTCCTTCTTCGTTCCTGTGTCTGTCCCTTCGGGGAAATGTCACGCTTTGAGTACCGGAGTCCTGTTAGCCCGCTACAGCCCGGTTTACCGGAGTCCTGCTAGCCCAGTGCTACAGCCCGGACCCACTTGCTGATGACCGACACGTTCGAAGCTGGGTCATGGATGCCTGTCCCTGTAAGTCTGTGCCACTTTGGGTTTACGACTAGTCATGTCAGCCCGGGCTCTTTGTCATATGGATGCTAGCGACACTTTCATATACGCGAGCCAAAAGGCGCAAACGGTCCCGGGAAAAGGTAAGACGACACCCGTGGGGATACCGTGCGTGAGGCCGCAAAGTGATATGAGGTGTTACCAGCTAGATCGATGTGACATCGAGTCGGGGTCCTGACAGCGTTGGTATCAGAGCAGGACTGCCTGTAGGTTCTCCAAGCCAAACTGGTCGATGTTGAGTCTAGAAATTCTTTAGTTATATGTAGGGGAATTGTTTGTGGGTTGGAACGTAAGGCTCTTTTTACTCCTTATACCTTATGACTTTCTGATCTGAGTCAGTCCATTCTTCCACCGGGGGTTAAGGAATTAGGATCTACTCTCTCTATCAGGATCACGTGTTACTAATCAGTAGTACCTTATAAGTTTGATGGTTACAAGCCTAGTTCAGTTCTACTACCACATTATGTTGTTAGAATGGTTCCAGAACTTTGATATGATGATGTTGGGTGTGTACGAAATCCTTTGTCAAATGTCTCAATATCCTTTTTGAGCATTTACAGCTGTTATGCTGCCGAAATTTTGCTAGAAATTCTAATGCCTTGCATTATGATTATGCTTTCAGATGGCCACTCGCGACCTCAATCAAGTGGTTCACCTAACTCGATGCCTAGATGTACCCGGCCATACTGCTAAGTTGGTCAGGGTAATGACTGAGGCTGGATACCGCTGGTATCCTGAGTACACGGTCGAAGAGCAATTCCGAGATTTTAATCAAAGCCAGTATCTCTGCACTGTCAGGATATTTCCATCCTATCCTGGATCCACTGAGCCTCTTCACTGCTCCTATGGACTCGGGGTTACTATCGAGATGGCTGTGCAGGATGCCGCCTACTCTATGATGACCATTATGCGAGTCAGATCTGGTTTATTTCGGGACTCTGACTTCCGGTATATGCCAGGATCACTTCCGGGAGCACAAGGATATCTCCAAGCTATTTATGCTGACTCCACTCAGGAGGATTCACGGACTCGCACCACTGCTGAGATGCTCGAGGATAAGGACCGTGAAAATCGGGCCTTAAGGTTAGAGCTCTTCAATACCCGTGCCGATCACTGGGCCACTTTGACTCGGTTCGCACCGGCGGTGCAAGCTGGATATTCGGATATGCGCGATCTCTATCCTGTGAGATCTGCTCTGCCGGACGTGATGGTTTGGCGTGATGTAGGAGGCATCACCCCACCTCGCGGTCCCCGCAGGCCACCGTTTGTTGATCCAAGGCCTCATCCTAGCCCCTATGGTCCACAAGCTCCGCGAGATCGTCTGTTTCCGGATGAACATGTTGAGCTTCCAGGCTATGGAGGTGACTTTTATGAGGACTACTACGGATCGGTCTGAGTTAGGGGTAGCATCACTAGTTCGCACTAGCTGTGTCATCTATCGTTCCGCGTGACTCGTGGGATATGTCCTAGTTTGTACTCTTTCCGGAGGTGTAGAAAATAATGTATAGGAGCTTGGAATGCCTCTGACGAGATGTAATCCTTTTCTCACCATAATAGTACTTTGTTTGGTCTTGTACTAAACCTTGTATGGTGTGCATGACGATGGAATAAAGAAGCAGTTTCTGTATCTACCATGTCATACGGATGATCATCTTGCATTTCGAGTTATTCCTTACCTTATGTATCCTATGTCGGAATTTTACCATCCTGACTAAATCATTGTCTTTTCTACCTAGGACGGTCAACACGCGCGCTAATCCTGCTTCCCAAGAGCAGGCCGAAGGCAGTGAAGCCAGGAATGAAAATCTGCCTCATCCTCCTTCACTAGCCGAGGTGATGATGGAAGCTG
The DNA here is from genome assembly GCF_002162155.2 of Triticum dicoccoides. Lineage (NCBI taxonomy): Eukaryota > Viridiplantae > Streptophyta > Magnoliopsida > Poales > Poaceae > Triticum > Triticum dicoccoides. Next base: position 158,842,625 of record NC_041389.1, read on the forward strand.
AGAGAAACAAGCGGGAGACAAACCGTTTGTTGGAGCGTATAGAACAGAATACAGCACACCATCAGAGGGCTAACGTGGTGTCACTCAGTGATTTTATCAAATTGCATCCACCCACGTTCCACCACTCCGTCGAGCCTCTCGACGCTGATGACTGGCTTCGCAGTATCTCTCACAAGCTGCGTTCCGCGTTGGTAGCGGAGGCTGACAAGGTCACCTTCGCCGCATATCATCTTGAAGGCCCCGCCAGTCTATGGTGGGAGAATTATGGAGCCATGCGCCCAGCGGGCCATGTCACCACTTGGGCTGAGTTCAGTGAGGCTTTCCGTGAACATCACATTCCGGAGGGTCTCATGGACCGTAAACGTGAAGAATTTTGCAGTTTCACCCAAGGCCGATTTTCTGTGGATGCCTATAGCAGAGAGTTTGGTAATCTCGCACGATATGCAACTGAGGAAGTTTCTACTGACGCCAAGAAGCAAGCAAGGTTCCGAAAGGGCCTTAGCCCTGAGCTTCGCCGCGACCTCCGTCTGCATGAGTGCACATCTTTTTCGAAACTTGTCAACAAAGCCATCAGTGCTGAAACTGGTCAGACTGATTATGATGCAACACGCAAGCATGGACGTGATATGGGTTCCTCATCCGGTGCTGGTCCTCAGAAACGCCGCGTGTGGGTACCCAATACCGCCCTGCCACCCAGGTTCACACCGAGGCCATCTTTCCAGGCGCCTCGCCCTGTTCAACAGTCTGCACCGGCCAAGCCCTATGGGGGTCCATCCAATAATGCTCCTCCACGTACCAGTTCCGTGACTTGTTTCAAGTGTGGGGAATCTGGTCATTATATGCGCGAGTGTCCCCAGACCAACCCCAATCAATCTGCTAAAGCTGTTGGCCGTGGCAAGCCGACAGGGAAGGTGTTCCATGCCAAACCGGTCACCGCTTCACGTGGCCATGTCAACTGTATCTCTGCCGAAGAAGCTCAAGAGGACCCCAACGTCGTTCTCGGTACGCTTCTTGTTAATTGCCACCCGGCATCCGTTCTTTTCGATACAGGAGCCTCTCATTCTTTTTCTGAAAGTTATGCCCGTTTGCATAACGTTGCATTCTGTGACTTGCCATCCACTATGGAAATCTCTACCCCTGGGTCTAGATGGCAGACCTCTAGGGTAAGTTATGGAAATGAGATCCAAGTCGACAGACTTGTTTTCCTTGCATCCTTGATAGCCCTTAAATCTTCGGATATTAATATCATTTTGGGTATGGACTGGATGTCAGCTCATCAAGCCAAAATTGATTGCTTCTCTAGGACTGTTCAACTCACCCATCCTTCGGGGAAGATAGTCAATGTCTTGACCCGAATAGCCAAGCGACAATTATATTCTCTTAACGCCAGCCCTTTGCCAGACCTTGAGGACGTTCCGGTAGTCCGTGACTTCCCGGATGTCTTTCCAGAGGAATTGCCAGGTGTTCCACCTGATAGGGATGTTGAGTTCGTAATAGATCTCATTCCAGGAACCGTTCCGATTGCTAGAAGACCCTATAAGATGGCACCCCTAGAACTAGCCGAGCTTAAGAAACAACTCGATGAATCCTTGAAAAAGGGTTTCATCCGCCCTAGTTCATCTCCGTGGGCTTGCCCCGTCCTATTCGTTAAGAAAAAGGATGGTACGGACCGGATGGTTGTAGATTACCGACCTGTCAATTTGGTCACAATCAAGAACAAATATCCACTTCCCAGGATCAACGACCTGTATGATCAGCTCGCTGGATCCTCAGTCTTCTCCAAGATGGATTTGAGGTTGGGCTACCATCAAATCAAAATCAGAAACGGGGACATTCCTAAAACGGCCTTTGTTACCCGCTATGGCCAATACGAGTACACCGTTATGTCCTTCGGATTAACCAACGCTCCAGCCACCTTTTCGCGGTTAATGAACTCAATCTTCATGGAGTATTTGGATAAATTCGTCGTGGTTTATCTCGATGATATACTCATCTACTCCAAGAACGAGGAAGAACATGCCGAACATCTAAGGCTAGTGTTGAAGAAACTTCGAGAGCATCGCCTTTATGCCAAATTCTCTAAATGTGAATTCTGGTTGTCCGAAGTGACCTATCTGGGTCATGTAATATCTGGTAAAGGTATTGCTGTTAACCCTGAGCGAGTTCAAGCCGTCCTTGATTGGACTCCGCCCGAATCAGTCAAGCAAGTTCGGAGTTTTCTAGGCTTAGCGAGCTATTGCCGTCGCTTTGTCGAGAACTTCTCCAAGGTTGCTAAACCTCTAACTGAACTCCTCAAGAAAGATAAGAAGTTCGAATGGACTCCACAATGTGAGCACAGCTTTCAGGAACTGAAAAGACGCCTGACCTCTGCTCCCGTACTGGTACCGCCAGACTTCTCCAAGGACTTTGTTATCTACTGCGACGCCTCGCGACAAGGACTAGGTTGCATTCTCATGCAAGATCGACACGTAATTGCTTACGCTTCACGGCAATTGCACCCACATGAGGAGAATTATCCCACTCATGACCTAGAGCTTGCAGCCGTAGTCTATGCACTTAAGACCTGGCGACATTATCTCCTCGGTAATCGTTGCGAAATATTCACCGATCACCAAAGTCTGAAGTATATTTTCACCCAACCGGATTTGAATCTCAGGCAGAGACGTTGGGTTGAATTGATCACAGACTTCGACTTAGGGATAACCTATACCCCAGGGAAAGCCAACGTCATGGCTGATGCGCTAAGTCGTAAATCTTATTGTAACAACCTGATGTTACAACAAAGTCAACCGCTTCTCCATGAGGAATTTCGGAAGCTTAACCTTCACATTGTACCTCAAGGTTTTCTCTCCACCTTGGTGGCAAAACCTACCCTTACGGATCAAATTATCAACGCACAGAAGGTAGATCCGGGAATCTCCCGCATCAAGAGAAACATTCAGAAAGGAATTGCGAATTGTTTCTCCGTTAACGATCAAGGAGTCGTATACTTCGGGAATCGACTAGTAGTTCCCAAAGTGCGCAACCTAAGGCGATTAATCCTTAAGGAAGCTCATGAATCTCCTCTCACCATTCACCTCGGTAGCACAAAAATGTATCAGGACCTACGCCAGAGGTTCTGGTGGACTAGGATGAAGAGAGAAATCGCTCAGTATATTGCTAGTTGCGACGTCTGTCGTCGTGTTAAAGCAGAGCATCAACGGCCTGCTGGCACCCTTCAACCATTAGCTATTCCTGAATGGAAATGGGATAAAATTGGCATGGATTTCATTACCGGTTTTCCCAGGACCAAAAGAGGGAATAATGCTATTTTCGTTGTGGTCGATCGTCTTTCCAAAGTAGCTCATTTCTTACCTGTTCGTGAGAGTATAACCGCTAGTCAGCTGGCAGACTTATACATCTCCCGAATAGTGTCTCTTCATGGTGTCCCTTTGGAAATCAATTCGGATCGAGGAAGTCTTTTCACCTCTCGATTTTGGGAAAGTTTCCAAAATGCTATGGGAACCCGTCTCTCCTTTAGCACCGCTTTCCACCCTCAGTCAAGTGGTCAAGTGGAACGCGTCAATCAGATTCTAGAAGACATGCTTCGAGCCTCTGTTATCTCGTTCGGAATGGACTGGGAGAAGTGCCTTCCATTTGCCGAATTCGCTTACAACAACAGCTATCAATCCAGCTTGGGTAAAGCCCCTTTTGAAGTCCTCTATGGACGGCGATGTCGAACACCCCTTAACTGGTCAGAGACCGGGGAAAGACAATTCTTTGGCCCGGATATGATTCAGGAAGCAGAAGAACAAGTTCGTATCGTTCGTGAAAAGTTGAAAACAGCCCAATCTCGTCAAAAGAGCCAATATGACCGAAAACATAAGGCTATGACTTTCGAGGTTGACGAGAAGGCTTATCTTCGGGTCACCCCTCTGAAGGGAACCCATCGTTTCGGTATCAAAGGCAAATTGGCTCCTCGTTACATTGGACCTTTTCGCATTCTTGCCAAACGAGGAGAAGTTGCCTACCAATTGGAACTACCTCCGCACCTCTCCAGAGTTCACGATGTCTTCCACATTTCTCAACTCAGGCGTTGCTTCTCGGATCCTATCCGTGAAGTGGACCACGAAACGCTTGATCTCCAAGATAATCTTACCTATCGAGAGTACCCCATTCGTATCCTCGATCAAGCCGAACGTACCATGCGACGTCATAATATCAAGTTTCTCAAGGTTCAATGGTCGCACCATTCTGAAGATGAAGCAACCTGGGAAAGGGAGGATCGTCTTCGACTTGAATATCCCGCCTTCTTCCCGGAGGAACCCAAATCTCGGGACGAGATTCTTTTGAGTGGGGGTGAGTTGTCACACCCTAGCTAGTTATGCATTAGAGTGTTGCATCATGTTTACTCATTCATCAGAAACTTGAAATGGGGATGACAGAACCCCCAGTCCCCTCTGAAACCAACTAGGGTTTACTAAAATAATTTTTCAATGAACCTGAAATGCCCTTCTAAAATGCCCATCATTTTTGCCTTGGTTCAGAACCTCTGCAAAAAGTGGTGCACATTTTCCTAGGCCATCCTAGGGTTTTGGATTAAATCATAACTATTTGAATTTGGGCATTTAAAATTATATAAAATATTTAAATGCTCAAATATCTCCAAACTAAAATGTTTCATGTTGGAAATAATCCAACTATGGACCAGGAGTAGTTTGGTGATTTTTGGAGTTGCCTAGGTATTTTATTTAATTCAACAAAGTTGCAGTTATATTAAATAAAAATAGAAAACAGAAAAGAAAGGGGAAGACTTACCTGTGCGGCCCAGCCAGCTGGCCGGCCCAGCCAGCAACCGACCCAGCCCAGCACTGTAGCTCCCCGTCGTCTTCCTCCCCTCGCCCCGAAGCTGCTGCGTGCTCGCGCGCGCGCGGCCGCGCGGCCACCTCCTGCTTGCCGACGCCCTCCTGGCCGCGTGGACGACGCCCGCAGCCCGTCCCGATCCCCCCTGCTCTCTCTCACTCTCCCCGGCTCTCTCCTTCCTCTCCCTCACTCTCTCTCTCTCACGGCCGAAGCTCACCGTCGCCGCCGTTCGCCTTAGCCACCGTCTCCGACCACCCCTCGCTTCCCCGACCAGCTCAGAAGCTCCGCCTCAACTCCTTCTTCCTCCCCACCGCTCCACGGGTCCCCGGAAGCCCTGCATCGCCGCCACGTCGCCGTTCCCCTCTTCGGACTCCGACCACCGTCGCCGTCAAATTCGTCGTCTCCGACGCGTCCCCGAGCCCGCTTCGACGCCCACTGCAACCGCGGTGAGCTACGCCACCGTTTCCCCCTTCTCCCCTGCTCTCTCCCGACCCCTAGGCCCTAGCCCCACCGCGGCCGAAAGCTTCACGCCGCCGGCGATGTCGCCGTCGTGGCCACGATCGCCGTAGCGCCCAACCGAGCACGCCATCGTGCTCCACATCTCACTAGGAGCACGTAGCACGCTCCAACACCCCCCCTAACACCCTGCAACACCGTTCCCGTGCACGACCGAACCCCGGCCGCCGCAGCCGAGCTCGCCGCCGTCGACTCCGACCACCCCGACCCCAACGGACTCCGCCAAGAGCCGCGGGTCGTCCTCAGCTTCACTCCGGTGGCCTCCGCGGTTCATTTGGTGGCCGAAACGACCAAAACCACTATCGCCGCCGCACTGATGGTCGCCGCCGGCCAAAACTCCGGCGAGCTGACATGGCCTAGATAATTAGCCACTAAACCACCACCTACTGACGCTGACAAGTGGGCCCCAGGGCTTAGTCAAAGCTAACCATCCCGGGTCAACACGGGATTAGCCCCTGTGTCACTGACGTGTGGACCCCACACGTCAGGTTTGACCCGAGCCAGCCCTGTTGACCTGCTGATGTCACTGTGACGTCAGGCTGACGCAGTAAATGATATTTCTGGATTTAAATTAAATCAGGAAATTCCAGAATATTAATTAAACTTCAAAAATTCATAACTTTTATTCTGTAACTCCAAATTGGACAAATTATATATGAAAAATGATTAGAAAAATCCAATCTATCCATCTGTACTATTTTCATGCATGATCCAACAAGTTAAATGGATGTTTTAATCAGAACAAGGAAAAGCACTTTAAAAGGCCATATTTGAAATTGAAATTTGAATCTTTGATTCAAATTTGTTCAAACCCTTCTGGCTTTAGTTGCATTAGCCCAACACACTCATATTGCCATGTTTCATGCATGCATCATATTGTTGCACATTGTTTGGTGATGCCTGTGTATCGTTATCCTTTACGACAGGATCTGTCCCCGAGGAGTACCGTGACTACCCTAACGAAGAACCGTATCCGTGCATCGAACCATCAGGCAAGCAACCAACCATTTGATCATATCGATACAATCCCATGTTCTCGCTCCTGCTCTCTTTTACTGCATTAAGACAACGCGATTCAAACTGCTGTGTTCTACGGTAGTTGAACCCATTTCCTCTGCATGACCTGTCATTGCCACAGTAACTAGATGAAACCCACTAGCATGTGTAGGAGTTGATTGAGCCATATGTATGTGTTGTTCCTACCTTGCTATGCCTGCTATGCTTAGAGTCGTGTCAGGTCTGGTTCATCTGGGTGATGGGCTAGAGTGAAATGATTATGTCGGTAATGAGAGTGGTGTGGTGAACACGATTTGGTAAAGGTATCGATGAGAGGCCATGTAGGAGTACATGGTGGGTTGTTTCATTGAAGCCGACCTTAAGCACTGAGATCTGTATGTGTGATTTAAGAATCAGCTACTACCATGCATTGGGCCCGAAACCAATGGACCCTCTCGACTTCTTGTTCACCCTAGTTCTCCGTCCAGGAGTTGCAAGTAGTTTCTGGTGTTTGTAGCCTACTGGAGCCCGTGGACAGCGCTGACCGTAGGGGTGGGCTGTGATGCGGTAGGTACGTGGCCGGGTGTACCGAATACCCGTTAGGTATCTCGGGAACCCTGTTCACATCGTTCGGGGCCGTATGGGAAACCTCGGCCGGACTCCCTGCGGATGGAACCTGAATAGGCGATAAACCTGGACTGGAGGCTTAGGTGATTAGGTAGGTCGTGGCCGACACCCACGTTGGGCTTCCGCTTGAAGGTTGCCGAGTACATGTCGTGTAAACGACGGTAAGTGGTGAGAGCGTGTATGAAGAAGTACCCCCTGCAGGGTTAACATGATCTATTCGAATAGCCGCGTCCGCGGTAAAGGACTACTTGGTTGCCTATACAGTTCATAGACAAGTAAATGGAAACTACTAAAAGCCTCAAGATAAGTGTGAGTGCCGAGGATGGCTCCTCCGTAGGAGGACGGAGGTGGATCCTCGGTAGTGTATTGAAGTGGTGAATAGTGGACTCGTGTGCGCAAAACTATTTCAAGTTGAAGTATTGTAGGATAGCCTAGCCAAGAGTCAAAGCTGGCTTGCTGCAATAACTCCACCAACCCTTCTTGATACTATGCATGTATGTAGGATCTGATGTAAGTCTTGCTGAGTACCTTTGTACTCATGTTGCTATAATCTACATTTTTACAGAAGACGCTGCAACCCCTTCTGATGGGTTCTATGTAGACGTTGACATCAACGAGTAGGCTAAAGACCCAGGTGGTGACCCTGAGCTTGTGAAGGACCACATAGTATAGCCAGAGGCTTTCCAAGCCTCTTTTATTTTACTAGTTGTCTGTACTCAGACAAGTTACTTCCGCTGCTGGCTTGTATGATTGTATGACTTGTATGTTGGGTCGTGAGACCCGTACCTTTGTGTGTATGTTATGTATGGCTCACTAAGCCTTAAATAAAGTACTTGTGTCGTAGAGTCATGTTGTGATGCTTCATTGTATTTGCACATATCGAGCATATTGTGTGTATGACTGAAATGCTTGGTATGTGTGGGATCTGACTATCTAGTTGTTTATCTTTAGTAGCCTCTCTTACCGGGAAATGTCTCCTAGTGTTACCGCTGAGCCATGGTAGCTTGCTACTGCTCTGGAACACTTAGGCTGGCCGGCATGTGTCCTTCTTCGTTCCTGTGTCTGTCCCTTCGGGGAAATGTCACGCTTTGAGTACCGGAGTCCTGTTAGCCCGCTACAGCCTGGTTTACCGGAGTCCTGCTAGCCCAGTGCTACAGCCCGGACCCACTTGCTGATGACCGACACGTTCGAAGCTGGGTCATGGATGCCTGTCCCTGTAAGTCTGTGCCACTTTGGGTTTACGACTAGTCATGTCAGCCCGGGCTCTTTATCATATGGATGCTAGCGACACTTTCATATACGCGAGCCAAAAGGCGCAAACGGTCCCGGGAAAAGGTAAGACGACACCCGTGGGGATACCGTGCGTGAGGCCGCAAAGTGATATGAGGTGTTACCAGCTAGATCGATGTGACATCGAGTCGGGGTCCTGACACATCCAAAGTACTCGCGAGACTTACATTAGATCTATGCTAAGAATGCATCGTTATCAATGGAAGGGTTTGTATTTGTGGACTATACTGGAGAATTACCAGAATAGAGGGGAAGGCCTAGCCTATCGAAGACTAGCCTCTTGCAGTGTCTTGCAGCAACAGAAGAGAGTATAATAACATATCATATTGTAACAAGTATATAGTAACAACGCCCATAGATCCTTCCTCGTCTACCCCGCGAGGAAACGATCCCGTAGCCATCATATCAGTTTAGTGTAACAAGTATCAAGTTCTAGTTGTAGTAGATCAGGATAAAACACCGAGCGCGCGTTACCATGGAAAGGGCTATTTGAATAGATTACTTCCCTGCAGGGGTGCACCAACTTACCCATCATGCTCAATTAACTCCGGCCGGACACATTTTTCTGGTTTATACCCGACCTCGGTTGTTTGACACATGGTAGTCCTACCTAGCATCTGCAGAGAGGTGCCCGTCGGTCTACATCCTAAGCGTGAGGGGGTTATTCGGCCGCTTAGCCCTAAGCTCTCCGAGTCATTGCGAGGGTGACCGAGACCAACTCTTCCAGGATCCACTTGCCCAACCACGCTGCAATGCTGAACTGGACGTCTGACAAAGATTTCGGGAGGATCATATGATGCTGAGTGCCCATACTTATTCCTTCGTGGTGGTTAGTTCGGAAAGGCCAGCGGCCTACTCAGATCACATATCCAAACCCATTAGTGAATAGGGAGCTCATGGAAACAATCAGTGATCCTATCACCCCGTCTCGTGGACTTACAACAAGGGCCAAGCCTATCCCTCTCTAGGGTAGTCTCTGCCTGCTTGGTCGTGCTGCGTCATTATCTCGTGGGTACCCTCATCATCAACCCGACTTCAATAACTCTCATGGGTACCCGTTGGGTGGACCCTACTTCAATAAAGGACTGAGGTGAAGGTCGAGGTATCCGTGTCTCCATAACATCAAGGGGCAATATGAGGAATCACCCTCGATGGATTCCTACTCGATGTAACCGTCAAGGTGACCTTGGAGGAATCACCTTCAAAGGGTTCACACTTGAGGTGTTACACGACAGAGTCACCATCGGGAGTGGTGAATGAGAAATCACCCTAAGTAATCCACAACCGATTAGCTACACTACAGAGATATCATCAGGAGTGGGATTCGAGGTGTCCCCCTTGGCACTCGATAGTAACTCTGCAGAGTCGTACAACTAAAGGGGGTGTCGGTGAAGTGTTGGTGTCGGTGTCAAAACCGGTGGATCTCGGGTAGGGAGTCCCGAGCTATGGATCTAGGATCAATGGGGAACAAGGGACGAAGAACACGGTGTTTACCCAGTTTCGGGCCCTCTTGAAGAGGCATAACCCTACGTCCTACTTGATTGTATTTAATGTGTATGATATGGTTATAGAGTCGATCTACCATGAGATCAGGCAAGCTAAACCCTAGGTTGATGGGGTGATGGATGTTGCTCTGGCCCTAAAGACTAAAACCCCTTGGTTTATATAGACACCAGTAGGGTTAGGGTTACATGCAATCGGTTACACATGAAGGAAAATCACGGTAACCCTTGACTTGGAGGCACACCATGACTCCAAAGATCTCCTATCTGACCACGGATCCACGCTCTAGCTTGGCCCCATAGTGGCCCATCAGTGCGGCCCATATGTAGTAGGTCGATAGCCCAAGGACCCCTTAATCTAGGACTCCCTCAGTAGCCCCCGAACTAGCCTGCAACGCCAGGGCTTGTGTCTAGCATCTGCACATCTCACTGTCTTTCGCTTGCGAGGCGAGTTCTTCATCTTGTCCCGTGCGTGCTCGGAGTCGACTGGTGTCCGGAATCCAGAGCGTGTACTTTACTTAGCATCGAAGGCCAAAATGCTCAAGTGCGAACAGTGCCCACGCCTGACAACTTTTAGCGAAGGGTCGCGTGCGGTCATAACACTGAACGGTTGGCAGTTCTCGATGTGTGGGTCGAGGCCACCCCTCCATTGGCACGTCTCATCAAGGCAGAGACTGTGCCCTGTTTTTAGGGGATATGATCAATGATTTCAATCCCCCCACCCACACATACCGTTGTGAGCATATCGGGAAGTGGAGAAGCCCGTGACGTGAAAAATGGGAACCCTTGGCTCCTCTGCGGCCTATAAAAAGAGAAGCAACTACAGTTGCCATCTTGCGTTCTCTTCCACCTTCTTTTGTTGCCTTTTCGATCTTTGGAGCTCCAGTGCCTCGCCTCATTCTTCTGCAAAGAGTCCCTTCCCAGCTCCTCCCCAACCTCAGGCATGGCTGAATCCAGTGCCAACAACAAGTGGGAGGCCCCCGTCATCACAAACAACAACATCGAGGAGCTGAAGCGAGCCGACTACTTGCCGGCCGATGTCGGTCATTGGGCCCCCGAGGAGGGCCAGGTCATCGCCACGCCCAAGCCAGGCGAGAGGGTAGTATTCCTTCCCCCACTTTATCCGGGAACTGGGATTTCCTCTACACCCCTTCATGAGGGGGTTGATATTGTTTTATGGGCTAGATTTCCATGATCTAGCCCCCAACTCCCTCCTCCACTTCTCTACCTTCATTATTGTTTGCGAGGCCCTTTTGTAGGTCCAGCTGCACTTCGGCCTGTGGCTGAAGGTGTTCAATGTCAAGCCAAAGGTGGTCGGCAGCGCCCAGGTGGACTGCAGCGGAGCGATGATCAGCAAGCTCACTCGAGTTCAGTGGATGAAGGGCAGTCCATCGACACTGTCAAAGTGTGGCAGAAGGAGTGGTTCTATTTAACAGAACCATGGTATGCGACCTGGACGACAGCCCTTGAGTTTAGATCCGGACCCCCAGCGAGATTGACCTTGTGGACCAAGAAAGGTCTTAATTGGGGATCAGCCGACGAGGTGAAGAAACTGCAGAAATGTGTTCCCAATGTGATGGAGACCGGCGCCAAACTGACCAACGTAGTTTAGATAATGCTCCATCGCCGCCTCCTTCCTTGCCAGCAGAGGGCGAGTCCAATGTGGATTCACAAGCCTGAAGATCCAGCCACCATGCATCACCTCTTCGGCACCACTTACGAGAAGGTTTGGAGTCTGCTTTTCAAGCCCAAAAGGAGAGGCCGGCCGAGAAAGAATACCTCGGTCTCGATGCTGCAAATCCTACGAGGAAGGTAATTAATCCTTTGCCCGACGTGTATTCGTGCGCTCATACAGTCTAGAGTTCAGTCTAAGTCCTTTTTGTTGCCCTAACAAGGCTGGCTCGAGAATGCCGAGAAGATCAACAGTCCGGTTCCACTGCCCGAAGAGCCCCGATCGGCTCAACTGGAGGAGCTGCTGGTCGTGGCGCCTTAGACGGCGCCCGAAAAGAAGGGAAAGAAGAAGAAGGTCTACCGAAGGCCAGGGAAGACCTCCATCGAAGAGGTCGTCCGGACACCAAGTCTGGAGACACTGCTGCCCCGTCTGCTCAAGACGGGGAGAGGAGGAAGACGAGGAGGAGAGCGCCTCCTCCCATTCCAAGAAGAGGGTGGTGTCCGGGGACATCTAAGAGGAGCAACCTCCCCGCGCCCAGAAGAGGCAGTGCAAGCCCAAGCTGTTGCTTCCCGATAGTTCAGACTCCGATGAGGAGTCTGTGGCGTCCGAGGAGGCCCCGGATAAGGAGCTCAGTGTCAAGCACCCCGCAATGAAGTGTGAACCTTGACATCCCTTGCTTATTTTATTTTTCTAGTGTCTTACTGATCGGAACCAATTGTGTGATATCACAGCCCACCACGCGGCCACCCTGCCGAGCAAACCTTGGAGGGGACCTCTCCGCCCACCGAATTGGCGGACATCGGATTCGCATCATGCTCCGTGCCTCCCCTGGTCCCCGAAGAGGCCAGGGAGGTGCTATCCCAAAGGACCCCTCCCCGTTCGAACATGGGGGAGGGGGCGACACAGTCATGGCCAAGGCTCATGCATCGGTCACTGAAGAACATGAGGGTGCGTCTCTCCTGGCCAATGCGGGAGAAGAGTCCAGACCGTCTGGACCCTCCCCACCGGCCTCACCTGAGCCCGCAAGGCCCTCACAGGTGTCGGTCCCGCCTTCTGACGAGGAACGGGTTGAGGTCCCGCCGCCCGCTCCTGACGCCAACAACCAGGCGGTGGCGGACTGGCCGGACGTGATGGAGGAGTTGGTGAACAACTCCGTTATCATTGACGGGCACCACGCCCTTCTGGGTGTAGTTCTACAGGGTGTTCGGTCCGTCCATATTGGACTGAACAATGCTGTCCAGGGCCTTCTAACAGGCTTTGAGGTGAGTTAAGTAATGTTCTTTTCCCGCAAGACGGTTTTAACTTTGTTTAGCCAAAGTTTGAGCAGCCGTATATATATAACAGCCCCGAGACTCTGCAAGTATTGCAAAAACCTTACAGAGGGTCAAATATTCGTAACCCAGTATTTAGATTATAATGATTGATTTGATATCGCAAGCATCGTCCTTGGCCACGGCTGCTAATGCTGCTGCCCTGGAGTAGATGGATTGGAAGCTTAAATGCTCTGATGAAGAGCTTGACCTTGTCAACAAACAGCTTGATGATGCACAAGGTAAGCTTCTATCGAAATGCGTAGTTAATGCCGCCGGACACTTACATTCCGTACTATATGTTGAGCCCATGATGTTTGGTGACTGCACCTGTGGTTGCGGAGGTTGGGGGCCTCAAGGGGGCGCTGAAGAAGGCTGAGGCCGATGTGGCCAAAAAGAAAGCGGCTGCCAAAAAGGTGGTGGCCGAACTTGAGAAGGCGATGGCCGCCAGCGAGAAGCACGAGGCTTGAGTGGCCGAAGTGCAGGTAGAGCTCTAGGATGCCTTCACGAAATGTGAGGCCCTTGAGCAGAAACAGAAAGAGCAGTCCTCCGAGTTATCCAAGGTGGAGTAAGAGCTCCAGAAGACGAGGACCAAAGTGCGGGGTACCCACGAAGAACTCCACTAAGTGAGGCAGATCGCGAATGGTAAGCCGTACTTACCGCAGAGTGTTTTGGCGGCAATAGGTTCGCCTTGCTGATGCGGGTCTGGCGCTTCGCAGGCGTTTTTGCCAAACTTCCTAGGAGTGCGGCGGATGGGGCAGAGCACTACGCCAAGCGGGAGGAGAACTCCGACCAGAGGCTTCTCTAGGCGCAGTTCCAGGCGCCCGAGCATCCTCCCCTCCTTAGCAACTAGATGAAGCAAATGATGGAGCTGCATTGGATGGCCGGGCTGGCCATGAAGGATCTTTATGTACGGCTGTGGCCCTCTAAGCCGATTCCAAGAAGGTACTATCATCTGGTGCAGAAGCTGCGTGATGCATCACCCCAGATTGATGCCGTGAAGCGCTCTGCATGCCTTAAGGGAGCTAGGCTGGCCTTTGCGAATACCATGGTTCATTGGCCGTAGATCAAGCCAATGGACATGGCCAGTGGTCCCCCGCTAGTTGGAAAGGAGCATCGCCTCCCCGAACTGTATTTCACACAAGTTATGGATGGTGCTCGGGCGATAGAGGGCCAGTGTTCCAAGGATGTAATCATTGAGTGATTGTATTAATTTGCTAACTGAACCTTTTGCTTTATAATGCGGCTCTTTTGTATACTATGGTATTTTTATTTTGACTCATGTGCAGTCGTTTATTATTCTGAAAGTTACCAGTCGTTGGCTTAAGTCCCCAAGTGGATGATACGAGGGGTGTTTCGTCTCTGCACTATTGCCCTTAGCCGATGTCTCGGTGCCCGAAGGTGGTAGTGCATGAGAGAGATAGGCTATCGGACTATGCGGTTTTATTGCTTTCACTTAGCCATAGGAGCTTGACGACGGAAGCTAATGACTAACCCCCAATGTTTTCTAATGTATGTGGAAGCCGAGGCATGCCTTTGTAATCACATGGTTTGTGTTAGGACGAACCCTGCGTACGACACAGATAAATCACCAACGATTTCTTAGTTTAGCACTTGCCATCGGATCGCTGACCAGTTCTCGCTTACTATGACGGTCAGTTTTCATCTTTCTCCTCTAAGGTGCTTAGCTGGACTAGTCAGAAGTACAATCGCAGGGGTTCTCCCTTTACCTTCTTAGCCTAACGTGAGGAATGTATGAAGGCAAGCACAGGAGCCGGGCAACCCAACTATTGACCCAAGACATAGTTTGGAATTAATGCATATATTGCAATATCCGAGATGCCAAACACATAACAGAAAGTGGTGTCGGACTTAGTACGTAGAGCTGATGGAAAGATCAAGCCTTTGGTCAATTAACCAATTTGTATTTGCTACACAATTTGTGCATACCCAACTATTCAAAGAGCAGGAAAAAGAGCAAAAAAGAGAGCTAAGTAATTCGGATGTCCGAACACCATAAAAGATGTTTTTATTTTCCATAAGCTCTGGACATCTATCCGTACAATTCGAACTGCTGAGGCATTTATGATAAGTAAGAAAAGAAAATATTACAGAGAATGGTTTACACAGGGCCTTGATTCGTGGGTCAAAGCCTCAACTGTGCCCTGCTGCACGTATGCGCCTTGGCTTCTGCGAGGTGGGGGGGGGGGGTGAATTGGATGTTTGTGAACATCACATGTTGGCAAGGGGTGCCTTCAATAGGGACCTTGAGATGTAGCCCTAGCGTCATAGCTTGATGATGAGCGAGTCCGAAGTCGTACTCGGTGTCGTCCGAGGACATGGTGATGCCATAGTTCGGTTTAGCCGAACACATGGTGTTATGTGTTTCATATAAGCCCCCACGACCGCCCACTCGTTTACAATCTTTAGATCACGTTGCTTAAAATGAAAACCTTAGAGAAAAGGTTCCTACCGATGTTCTAATTGATAGAATCTCCGAACTTAATGATGATTTTGCTATTCAAAACAATGGGTTAGGATTTTCTCTTGAGTAAAGGCTCATGACATTTTTCCAAAAGAATGCTTATAATGATGAATTGGTTGTGCAATATGAGGGGCCAAAGGAGGAATCCATACCTCCCGAGCTTGATCTTGGGGACTTCTATCCCATTAAATTTAGCCCTTTTGATTACGTTTGCTTGACTCAAAGAAAACTTGCTGCTGAACGTAGGGAATATGAGATGAGTTTTCGTGATTTACCTTATCATTATGGCAATACTTAGATCTATTCTCGTTTTTATGCCTAGCTAGGGGCGTTAAACGATAGCGCTTGTTGGGAGGCAACCCAATTTTATTTTTGTTCTTTACTTTTTGTTCCTGTTTAGTAATAAATAATTCATCTAGCCTCTGGTTGGATGTGGTTTTATATTCCAAGTAAGACCTATAGGATCATCTTGGGTGATAGTTAACTTGATCTTGCTGAAAAACAGAAACTTTTGCGCGCACAAGAATAAGTTTAATAAATCACAGGAACGTGCTTTTCAGTTGATTCTTTTTATAGAAGATTAATAGACAAATTTACTAGGACTTCCTATTTTGGTAGGATTTTTAGGGTTCCAGAAGTATTTGAAAGTTACAGATTACTACAGACTGTTCTGTTTTTGACAGATTCTGTTTTTCGTGCGTTGTTTGCTTATTTTGATGAATCTATGGCTAGTATCGAGGAGTATGAACCATGGAGAAGTTGGAATACGGTAGGTTTAACACCAATATAAATAAATAATGAGTTCATTACAGTACCTTAAAGTGGTGGTTTGTTTTCTTGCACTAACGAAGCTCATGAGATTTTCTGTTGAGTTTTGTGTTGTGAAGTTTTCAAGTTTTGGGTAAAGATTTGATGGATTCTGGAATAAGGAGTGGAAAGAGCCTGAGCTTGGGGATGCCCAAGGCACCCCATGGTAAAATTGAAGGACAACCAAAAGCCTAAGCTTGGTGATGCCCCTGATGGCATCCCCTCTTTCGTCTTCGTCCATCGGTAACTTTACTTGAGGCTATATTTTTATTCACCAAATGATATGTGTTTTGCTTGGAGCGTCTTGTATGATTTGAGTCTTTGCTTTTTAGTTTACCACAATCATCCTTGCAGTACACACCTTTTGGGAGAGACACACATGAATCGGAATTTATTAGAATACTCTATGTGCTTCACTTATATCTTTTGAGCTAGACAATTTTGCTCCAGTGCTTCACTTATATCTTTTTAGAGCACGGTGGTAGTTTTATTTTGTAGAAATTATTGATCTCTCATGCTTCACTTATATTATTTTGAGAGTCTTTTAGAACAGCATGGTATTTGCTTTGATTATAAAATTAGTCCTAATATGACGGGAATCCAAGTTGGATATAATAAAAACTTTCATATAGAGTGCATTAAATACTATGATAAATTTGATACTGGATAATTGTTTTGAGATATAAAGGTGGTAATGTTAGAGTCATGCTAGTTGGGTAATTATGAAATTGAGAAATATTTGTGTTAAAGTTGGAAAGTCCCGTAGCATGCACCTATGGTGAACGTTGTGTGACAAATTTGAAAGCATGGGGTGTTCTTTGATTGCCTTCCTTATGAGTGGAGGTCGGGATCGCGCAATGGTTAAATCCTACCAACCCTTCCCCTAGGAGCATGCGTAGTAGTACTTTGCTTCGAGGGCTAATAAACTTTTTTCAATAAGTATATGAGTTCTTTATGACTAATGTGAGTCCATGGATTATACGCACTCTTACCCTTCCGCAGTTTGCTAGCCTCTACGGTACCGTGTATTGCCCTTTCTCACCTTGAGAGTTGGTGCAAACTTCGCCGGTGCATCCAAACCCCGTGATACGATACTCTCTATCAGACATAAACCTCCTTATATCTTCCTCAAAACAGCCACCATACCTACCTATTATGCCATTTCCATAGCCATTCTGACATATATTGCCATGCAACTTTCCACCGTTCCGTTTATTATAACACGCTCCATCATTGTCATATTGCTTTTGCATGATCATGTAGTTGACATCGTATTTGTGGCAAAGCCACCTTATAATTCTTTCATACATGTCGCTCTAGATTCAATGCATATCCCGGTACACCGCCGGAGGCATTCACATAGAGTCATATTTTGTCCTAAGTATTGAGTTGTAATTCTTGAGTAGTAAATAAATAGAAGTGTGATGATTTCCATTATTAGAGCATTGTACCATGTGAGGAAAGGATGATGGAAGCAATGATTCCACCACATGTCGGGATGAGACTCCGTACTTTATGAAAAACAAAAGAGGCCAAAGAAGCCCAAATAAAAAAAGGCCAAAGAAGCCCACAAAAAAAGAGAAAAGAAAAACAAAAAAAGAAAAAGAAAAAATGGGAGAAAAAGAGAGAAGGCACAATGTTACTATCCTTTTTCCACACTTGTGCTTCAAAGTAGCACCATGATCTTCATGATAGAGAGTCTCCAATGTTATCACTTTCATATACTAGTGGGAATTTTTCACTATAGAACTTGGCTTGTATATTCCAATGATGGACTTCCTCAAATTGCCCTAGGTCTTCGTGAGCAAGCATGTTGGATGCACACCCACTTAGTTTCTTTTGATGAGCTTTCATACATTTATAGCTCTAGTGCATCCGTTGCATGGCAATCCCTACTCCTCGTATTGACATCAATTGATGGGCATCTCCATAGCCCGTTGATTAGCCGCGTCAATATGAGACTTTCTCCTTTTTTGTTTTCTTACATAATCCCTATCATCATACTCTACTCAACCCATAGTGCTATATCCATGGCTTACACTCATGTATTGCGTGAGGGTTGAAAAGGCTGAAGCGCGTTAAAAAGTATGAACCAATTGCTTGGCTGAAACCGGGGTTGTGCATGATGGGAGCATTTTGTGTGATGAAAATGAAGCATGGCCTAACTATATGATTTTGTAGGGATAAGCTTTCTTTGGCTATGTTATTTTGATAAGACATGATTACTTTGTTAGTATGCTTGAAGTATTACTATTTTTATGTCAATATTAAACTTTTATCTTGAATCTTTTGGATCTTAACATTCATGCCACAATAAAGAAAATTACATTGAGAAATATGTTAGGTAGCATTCCACATCAAAAATTCTGTTTTTATCATTTACCTACTCAAGGATGAGCAGGAATTAAGCTTGGGGATGCTTGATACGTCACCAACGTATCTATAATTTTTGATTGTTCCATGCTATTATATTATCTGTTTTGGATGTTTAATGGGCTTTACTATACACTTTTATATTATTTCTGGGACTAACCTTTTAACCAAAGGACCAACCCAAATTGTTGTTTTTTTTGCTTATTTCAGTGTTTCGCAGAAAAGGAATATCAAACGGAGTCCAAACGGAATGAAACCTTCGGGAGAGTTATTTTTGGAACAAACGCAATCCAGGAGATTTGGAGTGGACGTCAAGGAACAAACGAGGCGGCCACGAGGTAGGGAGGCACGCCCAGGGCGGTAGGCGCTCCCCCACCCTTGTGGGCCCCACGTGGCTCCCCTGACCGAGTTCCTTCGCCTATATATACACATATACCCTGAAAACATCCAAGAGCACCACCAAACCCTATTTCCACCGCCGTAACCTTATGTACCTGTGAGATCCCATCTTGGGGCCTTTTCCGGCGCTCTGCCGAAGGGGGAATCGATCATGGAGGGCTTCTACATCAACACCATAGCTTCTTCGATGAAGTGTGAGTAGTTTACCACAGACCTTCGGGTCCATAGTTATTAGCTAGATGGCTTCTTCTCTCTCTTTGGATCTCAATACAAAGTTCTCCTTAATCTTCTTGGAGATCTATTCGATGTAATTCTTTTTGTGGTGTGTTTGTCGAATGAATTGTGGGTTTATGATCAAGATTATCTATGCAAGTCTCTTCTGAATTCTTTGATGTATGATTGGTTATCTTTGCAAGTCTCTTCGAATTACCAGTTTGGTTTGGCCTACTATATTGATCTTTCTTGCAACGGGAGAAGTGCTTAGCTTTGTGTTCAATCTTGCGGTGTCCTTTCCCAGTGACAGCAGGGGCAGCAAGGCACGTATTGTATTGTTGCCATCGAGGATAAAAAGATGGGGTTTATATCATATTGCTTGAGTTTATCCTTCTACATCATGTCATCTTGCCTAATGCGTTACTCTGTTCTTATGAACTTAATACTCTAGATGCATGCTGGATAGCGGTCGATGTGTGGAGTAATAGTAGTAGATGCAGAATCGTTTCGATCTACTTGTCGCGGACGTGATGCCTATATACATGATCATGCCTAGATATTCTCATAACTATGCACTTTTCTATCAATTGCTCGACAGTAATTTGTTCACCCACCATAATACTTATGCTATCTTGAGAGAAGCTACTACTGAAACCTATGGCCCCCGGGTCTATTTTCCATCATATAAGTGTCCAATCTATTTTATTTTGCAATCTTTACATTCCAATCTATACCATAAAAATACCAAAAATATTTATCTTATTATCTCTATCAGATCTCACTTTTGGAAGTGGCGATGAAAGACAACCCCTTTATCATGTTGGTTGCAAGGTTCTTATTTTTTGTGTAGGTACGAGGGATTTGCGTGTAGCCTCCTACTGGATTGATACCTTGGTTCTCAAAAACTGAGGGAAATACTTACGCTACTTTAATGCATCACCCTTTCCTCTTCAAGGGAAAACCAACTCATGCTCAAGAGGTAGCACGGCGCACCTTCTTCAGCTCCTTCAGTGGTGCCTTCTTCTTGTTTTGCTCTGGCTCCTTCACCTCTTTTTCTCCTTCGACCTTCACCTCCTCTGGCAGGAGCTCGACGTCGATGGCATGTTTCTGCCACCCTCAACGGCGACCGGCGCAACAAGCACAACCTCATGCTCATCCACGTCGTTGTCGGTGATGACAACAGTCCCTGTGAGGTCGTTGTCAGAGGCGTAGTCTGCCGAGTCGACTAGAGCAGGCACCGCGAGCATGACCCCGACGACGTCGGCAGGGTCGCTATCGAGGGGGGCCGGGGCGAGAGAGGTGGTGGAGCAGTACATCCACCACCTAGATCGCTAGTATGGATCCTTGCTGAGCGTGCCCTCACGCATTTCCCAGACGAGGAAGGACGGCGGTGGCACTGTGAGGCCTATGGGGAAGGCACGCACCTTCTCGCCGTCCGTCAGCTGCTTGGCCAACCCGCGCGCGTGAATGAACATCATATTCGAGGTGGGAAACCAGGTGCATACCTCTCTAATCTGCGCGCGGAATGACTGGTCGTTGCCGGCCAGATCCTCCAGCGCGAGCTTCCAGCCGTCGATGTTCACCATTGGCGGCGGTGGCCGGCAGTGGTGAGTTGGGAGTGGAGGCGATGCAGGCGGTGGGTGGTTAGTGGTGAATGGGGAGTGGTGGACGGCGTGGTGGCTGGGCATCGATTAATTGATGCGGTGGGTGGGAACACGAACCGTCTGGAGTGGAGTGGGCGAGTGGGAGTTGGCGTCTCTGTGAAGAGTACAAGTAAATTTCTGCAGCTACAACTAACAAGCTCCTACTCTTACCGCACTGGCATTGCACCCTCGTTCTCTAACCACAGGTCCTGGGTTCAAGGCCCGGGCCAAACATTTTTTTGTTTTTATTTTTTTCTAATTTTGAGCGTCTCCAGCACAGACAATAAATGGAGTTTAGCATTTTCAGTTCACCTAAATTCAGTTTGTTCAGTAAAATGGAGTAAATGTGCTCCATCAGCATATTCAGTTAGTTCAATAAATTATCAGTAAATGTGCTTACATTTTACAAAGTCTCTGTTTTATGTATCAGATTTTTTCGATTTACAATAAATTATCATTAAGAGTTGCTATGGATAGAGCGGCAATGCACGAGATTAACGACTAAGTAGAGTACTAATATATAATTTTTACATGCGGAGATCATTAAAGGTCATGGCATCACTTTGCTAACCGAGAAACAAGACACAGAGACACAGAGAACTACGAGCTAGATTACAGGGAAGCAGAAGGACACATAACTGAACTAATTTATTGCTAGGGGGGGTGAGTCGATCCGGTGATACCTAAATCTTTTTTCTTGACTAAACTAGTAGTCAGGATCATCAATCCTTGCTCGCTTAGCAGATCTGAACTCGTGATGCCCTTCGTCGTGGGTGACTTCCTCCCACTCGTGTTTGGATGTAGAGTATGTATCTGCTCCTGCTTCAGCTGCAGCGTCATTGTTGGCAGACAAATGATTTTTCTGGATTGTATTCGCCTACCCCTTCGATTGCAGATACCCTCGACTGCACTTCAATGTCGCCGTCTTGTTCAACTTCATCTACACTTGTCCATGGCCCATCAGCTCTGCCGTTCACCGAATCCTGCATGCATGGATTTTGTGATCAACTCATGTTCATGAATACCAGATCTACATAATGGAGTAACAACAGTAAAGTACATAGAGCTTACCTCCTGCATGATTTTCTCTGCTGAGAAATCCGTATCGAATGGAGCATCACCTTCTCCTCCATCATCTGAAGGTACGAAGATCAGTGGAAGATTGCGGTCGGCAACGACGATTGGAATCTGCGGAGCGTTTGATCCGGAGGAAACATGGTGGAGAGAGCTCACGACTGAAAGTGGAGCACACATTTGGTCTCGAGTAGATTGATGGAAGGAGAGAGCAGTGGATGGGGACATGTTGGGGAAGTGAAATTGCTCAGTTCAGCAGGTGGTGGATAAGGTGATGAGATCGGACCTGCTTGGTACCCCCATGGTATTATGTAGAGGGCGCCGTGGGCGGGGGCTCAAAATGTATTCAAATTTCGGACTGCATGCGACATGTGGCATCTACGGAAATTGATCATTTGTATTGTACTACCGCATGGACATGATCATGTTGGTCCTGTCATAGACGCGAATCTACACTTGTTGATGAAGCAAATGTAAGTGTGATATTAGGGAATTTTGTTTCGGAAGCTAATGGAAAGACATTTTGTAGAAGTGACTCTGACGGCAATATGTCAGGAATCCATGAAACTTAACATTAAACAGATATTACATGATGGAATTTGGTTTTTAAGATGTCAGATACATAATCTAGGGGCGCAGACGCACATACATCACATCAGTGCATTATTTTTTCAGGCAAAGTGGCTACCGAGCATGCTTGATAAAAGAGGAAAGAAAAAGAAAATAAGTTTAGTTTTACTGATACATAGGCTCATCACTGGTTCACAGGAGGTTCCCGAGCACCTATCTCTGCAGGATGTAAGACAATCTTAGGATTGTTGCATGTGTTATTTCGATGCCCTCCAACTCCACAGATTGAGCATTTTGGTTCTTTCCTTTTCTTTTGAGGAATATCACCCCTTTGTGGACATGTCATGCTCTTATGACCAGGCCCATGACATATAGTGCAGAATCTTGTTCGTTTGCTCGTACCAGATGCTGGAGCACTTTCGAGATCAGCTTTATATTTTTTGCTTTTTGCTTACCATGCATGTAAGATCAGCTTTATATTTCGAGATCAGCGACCCGACCCGGTAAGAGTCGAAGTCTCTGTGCTTACCGTGCTAGTCCCTGGATCGACTTGCTATCACACACAATACTCGATGAAATAACAGAAATAACACACATCTCTTTATTACATCGATAGTCCAAGAGCAATACATTTTATACAAAATAGGGCATAATGCCAAAGAAAAAAATACTGTAGAAGAAAAGTAGTAAATGAGTCCAACTCCACAAGCAAAGGTTGAGTGTAGACATCGACCTATCACACCTTAATCCTTGTCGGATATATCTGCAACATGATAAGTTGTAGCCATATAGGTCAGTACATTGAATGTACTGGCAAGTCACATCATAAGAATGTAACCTATTTGTGCATGCAATTTGGCTGGTGGAAAGCTCTAAGTTTAGTTTTGCATGATGATATTATTCTACTACTACAAAATTTCAATGGATAAACTTAGAGCTTTCCACAAGCCAAATTGCATGTACAAATAGGTTCATTATTCTTATGATGTGACTTGTTAGTACATTCAATGTACCGACCTATATGGCTGCAACTTATCACGTTGCAGATATATCCGACGAGGATTAAGGTGCGGCAGGTCGATGTTCTACACTCAACCTTTGCTCGTGGAGTTAGAATCATTTACTACTTTGCTTTTGCAGTATTTGTTTTATTTGGCATTATGCCCTATTTTGTAATAAAATGTATTTCTTATGAACTATTGATGTAATAAAGAGATGTGTGCTACTTCTGTTATTTCATCGAGTACTGTGTGTGCTAGCAAGTCGATCCAGGGACTAGCACGGTAAGCAGAGAGAGTTCGACTCTTATCGGGTCGGGTTGCTACATGATGGTATCAGAGCACACGTTGACTGTAGGAAGCGACCCCTAGAAAATGGAAAGCCATAGGGTAAAAACTTTAGTCTACAATTTCCCTTTATATACATTGGTCTATACTCTTCTCTATTCATTTCTGTCTCTTCTCTACTTCAACAAAATAGATGTTGACCCCCATCTCCGAGTTTGCTCAGCCTAACGAGACCATGCTCTTTGAAGACGACCTTGATGAAGAAGAAGTTGGAGCACACGTTGACTGTAGGAAGTGACCCCTAGAAAATGGAAAGCCATAGGGTAAAAACTTTAGTTTACAATTTCCCTTTACATACATTGGTCTATACTCTTCTCAATTCATTTCTGTCTCTTCTCTACTTCAACAAAATAGATGTTGACCCCCATCTCCGAGTTTGCTCAGCCTAACGAGACCATGCTCTTTGAAGACGACCTTGAAGAAGAAGAAGTTGGAGCTGACATTGATCTAACGGAGTCTTCTACCGACGAGTACTACCAGACCACCATTTATACATTAGTGATTCGCTGTGCGGTTAGAACTTTTTAATTATTTTTTTGCTTAGTTCGTCGTCGTTTGTGAGACCTTGTGTAGATTTTATTGTGTGAACTTGATTGATGTGATTGGTGTTATTTGGAGTTTTATTTGCCATCATTTGCATATGGGTAGTGCTTATTCCTTAGGCCTTATTCTATTCTAATTTCTCATCCACTCTAAACCCATCAGATGCCTCCGAGACGTGACCCCGGATTTTACTTTTCGCCGGAGCTCACCCAACTGATCCAGCAGCTGAATGCTCTTATGCAGATGCTCCTCCAGAACCATAACCAAAACAACAACAACAACAACGACAACAACAACAACAACAACAACAACAACAACAACAACAACAACAACAACAACAACAACAACAACAACAACAACAACAACAACAACAACAACAACATAACAACAACAACCCACCGCTGCCACCCCTAGTGGATAGTGTTACCCATTTCCCGAGGCTTAATTCACCAGTGTTTTCAAGCAGCACTGAGCCGATTGTTGCAAACAACTGGCTCCACAAGATAGGAAGGGAGCTGGCCACACAAGGATGCAATGACGCTGTGAAGGTGCGGTTTGCCGCCCACCAGCTGGATGGACCGACAATGATACGTCTATTTCGCATCATGCTTTTATATTGATATTTATTGCATTATGAGCTGCTATTACACATTGTGGTACAATATTTATGCCTTTTCTCTCTTGTTACAAGGTTTACATGAAGAGGGAGAATGCCGGCAGCTGGAATTCTGGACCGGAAAGGGTGCAAATCAGAGAGACCTATTCTTCACAACTCCAGAAGTCCTAAAAATTTACGGAGAATTATTTTGGAATATAAAAAGAATATTGGGCAAAGAAAATACCAGAGGGGACCCACCAAGAGGCCACAAGCCTGGGGGCGTGCCCTAGGGCTTGTGGGCCCCCTGGTAGGCCTCTGGTGCCCATCTTCTACTATATGATGTCTTTTGACCTGAAAAATATCAGAAGGAAGATTTCTGGACGAGGCGCTGTCTTCTTGAGGTGGAACCTGGGATGAAGCAATCTAGGGCTTCAGCGGAGCTGTTCTGCCTTGGAAATTTCCCTCCAAAAGGGGGAAATCGAAGCCATCGTCATCACCAACGAGCCTCTCATCGAGAGGGCGTCAATCTCCATCAACATCTTCACCAGCACCATCCCCTCTCAAACCCTAGTTCATCTTTTGTAATTGATCTTTGTCTAAAAAACTCAGATTGGTACCTGTGGGTTGCTAGTAGTGTTGATTACTCCTTGTAGTTGATGCTAGCTGGTTCATTCGGTGGAAGATCATATGTTCAGTTCCTTAATGATATTTAATACCCCTCTAATATGCTTTGTGAGTAGTTACGTTTGTTACTGAGGACATGAGAGAAGTCTTGTTATAAGTAATCTTGTGAACTTGGTATTCGTTCAATATTTTGATGAGATGTATGTTGTCTAGGGGAAGGCATTGGGAAGTAATAAGTAGATGATGGGTTGCTAGAGTGACAGAAGCTTAAACCCTAGTTTATGCGTTGCTTCGTAAGGGGCTGATTTGGATCCACATGTTTCATGTTATGGTTAGATTTATCTTAATTCTTCTTTCGTAGTTGCGGATGCTTGCAAGAGGGGTTAATCATAAGTGGGAGGCTTGTCCAAGAAAGGACAGCTCCCAAGTACCGGTCCACCCACATATCAAATTATCAAAGTAACAAACGCGAATCATATGAGCATGATGAAAACTAACTTGACAATAAATCCCATGTGTCCCCGCGAGTGCTTTGCTTTATATAAGAGTTCGACCAGGCTTGTCCTTTGCTACAAAAAGGATTGGGCCACCTTGCTACACCTTAGTTACATTTGTTACTTGTTACCCGTTATGAATTATTTTATCACACAACTATCTGTTACCGATAGTTTTAGTGCTCGCAGGGAATAAACCGCTTGTTATTTCCTTCTGCTCCTCGTTGGGTTCGACACTCTTACTTATTGAAAGGACTATGATAGATCCCCTATACTTGTGGGTCATAAAGACTCTTTTGTGGAGCCGTTGCCGGGGAGTGAAGTGCCTTTGGTAAGTGGAATTTGCTATGGAACCATTTATATTACGTGCTGAAATTTATTGTCACTTGTCACAATAGAAAATAATCCTTTGTGGGGCTTGTTCGGGGTATCTTCACCTTGACTGGTAGAGCAAGAAGTTGCTCCTCAACCTACTAAACCTACTGAAATTATTTATTATGAAATTCCTTCGGGTATGATAGAGAAACCGCTAGCTAATCCTTATGCAGGAGATGAATTATTGCAGGTTTGCCCGAGGATGAAGTCAATAAGAAGGTCTTCCCTTTATCTTTGAAGTATAAGGCATTGAAATGGTATAGGCTATGTGATGATATCGGGACTTGGAATTAAAACCGATTGAAATTGGAATTTCATCAGAATTTTAAGCCTATGCATCTGGTTAATCGTGATCGGGATTATATTTATAATTTGTTGCCTCATGAAGGAGAAAGTATCGCTCAAGCTTGGGGGAGGCTTAAGTCAATGTTATATTCATGCCCCAATCATGAGCTCTCAAGAGAAATTATTATTTAGAATTTTTATGCTCGACTTTCTCGTAATGATCAATCCATGCTCAATACTTCTTATACTGGTTCTTTTATGAAAAAGACTATTGAATTCAAATGGGATTTATTCGAAAGAATTAAAGGCAACTCTAAAGATTGGGAGCTCGATGGAGGTAAGGAGTCAGGTATAAACCTTAAGTTTGATTGTGTTTAATCTTTAATGGATACCGATGCTTTTCGCGAATTTAGCACTAAATATGGACTTGACACTGAGATAGTAGCTTATTTCTGTGAATCATTTGCTGCTTGATGTCTACTACACAACCTTCTTGTTGTAGACGTTGTTGGGCCTGCAAGTGCACAAGTTTGTAGGACAGTAGCAAATTTCCCTCAAGTGGATGACCTAAGGTTTATCAATCCGTGGGAGGCGTAGGATGAAGATGGTCTCTCTCAAACAACCCTGCAACCAAATAACAAAGAGTCTCTTGTGTCCCCAACACACCCAATACAATGGTAAATTGTATAGGTGCACTAGTTCGGCGAAGAGATGGTGATACAAGTGCAATATGGATAGTAGATATAGGTTTCTATAATCTGAAATAATAAAAACAGCAAGGTAACTAATGGTAAAAGTGAGCACAAACGGTATTGCAATGATAGGAAACAAGGCCTAGGGTTCATACTTTCACTAGTGCAAATTCTCTCAACAATAATAACATAGATAGATCATATAACAATCCCTCAACATGCAACAAAGAGTCACTCCAAAGCCACTAATAGCGGAGAACAAACGAAGAGATTATGGTAGGGTACGAAACCACCTCAAAGTTATTCTTTCGGATCAATCTATTCAAGAGTTCTTACTAGAGTAACACCTTAAGAGACAAATCAACCAAAACCCTAATGTCACCTAGATACTCCATTGTCACCTCAAGTATCCATGGGCATGATTATACAATATGCATCACATAATCTCAGATTCATCTATTCAACCAACACAAAGTACTTCAAAGAGTGCCCCAAAGTTTCTGCCGGAGAGTCAAGAAAACATGTGCTAACCCCTATGCATAGGTTCATGGGCGGAACCCGCAAGTTGGTCACCAAAACATACATCAAGTGGCAAGTGATATCCCATTGTCACCACAGATAAACATGGCAAGACATACATCAAGTGTTCTCAAATTAAAGACTCAATCCGATAAGATAACTTCAAGAGGGAAACCCAATTCATCACAAGAGAGTAGAGGGGGAGAAACATCATAAGATCCAACTATAATAGTAAAGCTCGGGATACATCAAGGTCATGCCATAGAGAGAACACGAGAGAGAGAGAGATCAAACACATATCTACTGGTAGATACCCTCAGCCCCGAGGGTGAACTACTCACTCCTCATCATGGAGAGCGCCGGGATGATGAAGATGGGCACCGGCGATGGATTCCCCTTCCGGCAGGGTGCCAGAACGGGCTCCCGAGAGGTTTTTGGTGGCTACAGAGGCTTGCGGCGGCGGAACTCCCGATCTATCTTGATATTCGATGGTTTTAGGGTACGTAGGGTTATATAGGCAAAATAAGTCGGTCGGTGGGGGTGCTCGAGGGGTCCACGAGACAGGGGGCG
>NC_041389.1:158872608-158927538 GCF_002162155.2 Triticum dicoccoides
GGGGCGGGGGGCCGGTGGGGCGGCGGGGCGGTGGTGCGACCGGGCGGCGGCGAGTAGTGGGGGTGGCGGCGCACGTGTGGGAGCAGGGGAGAGAAACAGAGAGAGAGGGGCGGGTGGGGGCGCGCCATTAGATATGTTTAATCTTTGTCGTCCGCCACCTTTGTCGTCTGCTAATGTGCTCTTTGCCGTCCGCTAGCGGACGACAAAGAGGGGGACCATTAAGTATTTTTTAACCAGCTCCTCAGTGGGGCCCCCCTCCCTCTTTGCCGTCTGCTAGCAGACGGCAACGATTCTTTGTCGTCTGCTAGTGGACGGCAAAGAACAGGCTGATGGCAAAGGCTTTCTTTGCCATCAGCCAGTTCTTTGCCGTCTGCTTTCGGGTAGCTGATGGCAAAGAGCTTCTTTGTCGTCTGCTAGCTGACGGCAAAGAGCTGGCAGATGGCAAAGTAGCTGATTCTAGTAGTGTCACTATAATTTTCTTTATTGTGGCAGGAATGTTCAGATCCAAATGATTCAAAATAAAAGTTCATATTCATAAAATAAATAGTAATACTTCAAGCATACGAATCAAAGTAATCATGTCTCCTCAAAATAACATGGCAAAAGAAAGTTCATCCCTACAAAAACATATAGTTAGGCTATGCTTCATTTTCGTCACACAAAGATGTTCCCAACTTCTATACCCCCGATGACAAGACAAGCAATTGTTTCATACTTAAATAATCTCAAACTTTTTCAACCTTCACGCAATACATGAGCGTGAGCCATGGATATAGCACTATGGGTGGAATAGAATATGATGATGGGGATTGTGTGGAGAAGAGAAAAAAGGAGAAAGTCTCACATTGACGAGGATAATCAACGGGCTATGGAGATGCCCATCAATTGATGTCAACATGAGAAGTAGGGATTGCCATGCAACGGATGCACTAGAGCTATAAATGAATGCTCAACAAAAGAAAACTAGTGGTGTGCACCCAACTTGCTTGCTCACAAAGACCTAGGGCATTTGAGGAAGCCCATCGTAGGAATATACAAGCCAAGTTCTATAATGAAAAATTCCCACTAGTATGAAAAAGAAAACTTATGAGACTCACTATATGAAAAACATGGTGCTACTTTGAAGCACAAGTGTGGAAAAAGAGATAGTAACATTGCCCTTTTTATTTATTTTCTTTATTTTCTTTATTTTCTTTTTCTTCTCTTTTTTTGTGCATTTTTTGGCCTTTCTTCTTTTTTTTCTTTTTTTTCTTTGGGCAATGTTCTAGTAATGATGATCATCACACTTCTATTGATTACAACATAAGAATTACAACTCGAAACTAGAACAAGATATGACTCTATATGAATGCCTCCGGCGGTGTACCGGGATGGTGCAATGAATCAAGTGTGACATGTATGAAAAATAATGCATGGTGGCTTTGCCACAAATACGATGTCAACTACATGATCATGCAATGGCAATATGACAAAAGTAATATGTCATGATGATGATGAAAGGAACGGTGGAAAGTTGCATGGCAATATATCTCAGAATGGCTATGGAAATGTCATAATAGGTAGGTATGGTGGCTGTTTTGAGGAAGATATAAGGAGGTTTATGTGTGATAGACCGTATCGTATCACGGGGTTTGGATGCACCGAAAAAGCTTGCACCAACTCTCAAGGTGAGAAAGGGCAATGCACGGTACCGAAGAGGCTAGCAATGGTGGAAAGGTAAAAGTGTGTATAATCCATGGAATCAACATTAGTCAAAAGAACTCATATACTTATTGAAAATTTTTAGAAGTCATCAAAAATCAAGTACTACGCACATGCTCCTAGGGGGATAGATTGTTAGGAAAAGACCATCGCTCGTCCCCGACCGCCACTCATAAGGATGCACAAGCCAGGTACACTTCATGTTTCAAATTTGTTATACAACTTTAACCATACGTGCATGCTACGGGACTTGCTAAGTTCAACACAAGCATTCTTTAAATTCATAATAACCCAACTAGCATGACTTTAATATCACTACCTCCATATCTCAAAACAATTATCAAGTATCAAATTGATCATAGCATCCAATTCACTTCCTATGATAGTTTTTATTATACCCAACTTGGATGCCTACCATTCTAGGACCAATTTTATAACCATAGAAAATACCATGCTGTTCTAAAAGACTCTCAAAATAATATAAGTGAATCATGAGAGACTAGTAATTTCTACAAAAATATAACCACCGCCGTGCTCTAAAAGATATAAGTGATGCACTAGAGCAAATGACAAACTACTCCGAAAGATATAAGTAAAGATCAATGAGTAGTCGAATAATTGTGCAACTATGTGAAGACTCTCTCTCATTTAAGAATTTCAGATCTTGGTATTGTATTCAAACATCAAGAAAAACAAAATAAAATGACATTGCAAAGATAGCACAACTCATGTGAAGAAGCAAAAACTTAGGCTCAACCGATACTAACCGATAGTTGTTGAAGAATAAAGGTGGGATGCCTACCGGGGTATCCCCAAGCTTAGATGCTTGAGACTTCTTGAAATATTATCTTGGGGTGCCTTGGGCATCCCCAAGCTTGAACTTTTATGTCTCCTTAATTCCTCTCATATCATGGTTTTTCTTTTTATCAAAAGCTTCATCCACAACAAACTCAACAAGAACTCGTGAGATAGGTTAGTATAAACCAATGCAAAACCTTATCATTTTATACTATAACAAATCACTAAAGTTATTATTCAACATTGCATACTAAATGCCTCTGCATATTTAATACTCCTATCCTCAAATAGAATCATTAAACAAGCAAACATATGCAAACAATGCAAACATAACAGCAATCTGCAAAAACAGTATAGTCTGTAAAGAATGCAAGGGTATCAATACTTCCCTAACTCCAAAAATTATGAAATAAAATTACCACTGTATTAAATTTATCATAGCTCATTATGGAAAAAGTTTCATCATTATATCATGCTCTGACTTTTCTAGGGAATTTTTGCAACAGCGGTAAACTTTCTGTTTTCAAACAGCAACATGTATACTAGCAAAATAAGCATGGTAAAGGCTATCCTTGACATTTTTATTGAAACTAAAGATGCAAAACATTATTATAAATAACAGAAAGAAAACACTAACAAAATAAAATGACGCTCCAAGCAAAACACATGTCATGTGGTGAATAAAAATATAGCTCCAAGTAAAGTTACCGATGAATGAAGACGAAAGAGGGGATGCCTTCCGGGGCATCCCCAAGCGTAGGCTCTTGGTTGTCCTTGAATATTACCTTGGGGTGCCTTGGGCATCCCCAAGCTTAGGCTCTTTCCACTCTTTATTCCATAATCCATCGAATCTTTACTTGAAAACTCCACAACACAAAACTCAACAGAAAACTCGTAAGCTCCTTTAGTATAAGAAAATAAAACCACCACTTAGGTACTGTAATGAACTTATTCTAAATTCATATTGGTGTAATATCTACTGTATTCCAACTTATCTATGGTTCATACCCTCCGATGCTACTCATAGATTCATCAAAATAAGCAAACAACACATAGAAAACAGAATCTGTCAAAAACAGAACAGTCTGTAGTAATCTGTGTCAAACGTATACTTTTGGAACTCCAAAAATTCTACCAAATTAGGAAGTCCTAAGCAATTTGTGTAACAATACATATCAATAAGAATTAGATCATAAGCACGTTTCTGTGAATTAACAAAACTAATTTACTGGGTGCAAAAGTCTCTGATTTTCAGCAGGATCAACACAACTATCACCGTAAGCTATCCTAAATGTCTTACTTGGCACTTTATTGAAATAGAAGCTACAAAACATGATGACTACAGTAGCATAATCGTGTGGACATACAAAAACAGTAAGGGTAAATATTGGGTTGTCTCCCAACAAGCGCTTTTCTTTAATGCCTTTTTAGCTAGGCATGATGATGACAATGATGCTCACATAAAAGATAAGAATTGAAACAAAAAGAGAGCATCATGAAGCATATGACTAGCACATTTAAGTCTAACCCACTTCCTATGCATAGGGATTTTGTGAGCAAACAACTTATGGGAACAATAATCAACTAGCATAGGAAGGTAAAACAAGCATAACTTCAAGATTTTAAGCACATAGAGAGGAAACTTGGCATTATTGCAA
The DNA here is from genome assembly GCF_002162155.2 of Triticum dicoccoides. Taxonomy (NCBI): domain Eukaryota; kingdom Viridiplantae; phylum Streptophyta; class Magnoliopsida; order Poales; family Poaceae; genus Triticum; species Triticum dicoccoides. The sequence goes on from NC_041389.1 coordinate 158,876,766, forward strand.
TTCCTACAAGCATATATTCCTCCCTCATAATAATTTTCAGTAGCATCATGAATGAATTAAAAAATATAACCATCACCTAAAGCATTCTTTTCATGATCTACGAGCATAGAAAATTTACTACTCTCCACATAAGCAAAATTCTTCTCATTCGGAATATTGGGAGTATCATAAAAGACTTGAATACTATAAATTGTTTCCACACTAAAAGAGTAATGTTCAGAAAAAGGGTAATCATAATCATGACAAGATTTGTAAGTATAATCATCACTACTTCTTATAGTATAAGTTTCATCACAATAATCATCATAAGTAGCAACTTCGTTCTCATCATAATCGATTGAAACCTCTCCCAAGATAGTGGAATCACAAAATAAAGTTGACACTCTTCCAAATCCACTTTCGTATTCATCACAATAAAATTCAACATCCTCCAAAATAGTGGGATCACTACTTTCTAAAGTTGACACTCTTCCAAACCCATTTTCATCAATATAATCATCATAAATAGGAGGCATGATTTCATCAAAATAAATTTGCTCATCAAAACTTGGGGGACAAAAAATATCATCTTCATCAAACATAGCTTCCCCAAGCTTGTGGCTTTGCATATCATTAGCATCATGGATATTCAAGGAATTCATACTAACAACATTGCAATCATGCTCATCATTCACATATTTCATGCCAAACATTCTGTGTAATTCTTCTTCTAGCACTTGAGCACAATTTTCCTTTTCATCATACTCACGAAAGATATTAAAAAGATGAAATGTATCAGACAAACATAACTCCATTTTTTTGTAGTTTTCTTTTATAGACTAAACTAGTGATAAAACAAGAAACAAAAAAATTCGATTGCAAGATCTAAATATATACCTTCAAGCACTCACCTCCCGTGCAACGGCGCCAGAAAAGAGCTTGATGTCTACTACACAACCTTCTTCTTGTAGACATTGTTGGGCCTGCAAGTGCACAGGTTTGTAGGACAGTAGCAAATTTCCCTCAAGTGGAGTACCTAAGGTTTATCAATCCATGGGAGGCGTAGGATGAAGATGGTCTCTCTCAAACAACCCTGCAACCAAATAACAAAGAGTCTCTTGTGTCCCCAACACACCCAATACAATGGTAAATTGTATAGATGCACTAGTTCGGCGAAGAGATGGTGATACAAGTGCAATATGGATAGTAGATATAGGTTTCTATAATCTGAAATAATAAAAACAGCAAGGTAACTAATGGTAAAAGTGAGCACAAACGGTATTGCAATGATAGGAAACAAGGCCTAGGGTTCATACTTTCACTAGTGCAAATTCTCTCAACAATAATAACATAGATAGATCATATAACAATCCCTCAACATGCAACAAAGAGTCACTCCAAAGCCACTAATAGCGGAGAACAAATGAAGAGATTATGGTAGGGTACGAAACCACCTCAAAGTTATTCTTTCGGATCAATCTATTCAAGAGTTCGTACTATAATAACACCTTAAGAGACAAATCAACCAAAACCCTAATGTCACCTAGATACTCCATTGTCACCTCAAGTATCCATTGGCATGATTATACAATATGCATCACATAATCTCAGATTCATCTATTCAACCAACACAAAGTACTTCAAAGAGTGCCCCAAAGTTTCTACCGGAGAGTCAAGAAAACATGTGCTAACCCCTATGCATAGGTTCATGGGCGGAACCCGCAAGTTGGTCACCAAAACATACATCAACTGGCAAGTGATATCCCATTGTCACCACAGATAAACACGGCAAGACATACATCAAGTGTTCTCAAATTAAAGACTCAATCCGATAAGGTAACTTCAAGAGGGAAACTCAATTCATCACAAGAGAGTAGAGGGGGAGAAACATCATAAGATCCAACTATAATAGCAAAGCTCGCGATATATCAAGGTCGTGCCATAGAGAGAACATGAGAGAGAGAGAGAGAGATCAAATACATAGCTACTGGTACATACCCTCAGCCCCGAGGGTGAACTACTCCCTCCTCGTCATGGAGAGCGCCGAGATGATGAAGATGGCCACCAGTGATGGATTCCCCCTCCGGCAGGGTGCCGGAACGGGCTCTCGAGAGGTTTTTGGTGGCTACAGAGGCTTGCGGCGGCGGAACTCCCGATCTATCTTGATATTCGATGGATTTAGGGTACGTAGGGTTATATAGGCAAAAGAAGTCGGTCGGTGGGGTTGCTCGAGGGGTCCACGAGACAGGGGGGCACGCCCTGTAGGGGGTGGGCCTATCTCCTGGGCTCCTCGAGTATCTTCCGACGTGAACTCCAAGTCTCTAGGATGATAATCTTCCAAAAAATCACGTTGCCGAAGGTTTCATTCCATTTGGACTCCGTTTGATATTCCTTTTCTTCGAAATACTGAAACAGGCAATAAAACAGCAATATGGGCTGCGCCTCCGGTTAGTAGGTTAGTCCCAAAAATGATATAAATGTGTAAAATAAAGCCCATAAACATCCAAAAGGGGTAATATAATAGCATGGAACAATAAAAAATTGTAGATACGTTGGAGACGTATCACTACTCATGTTGATCTCCCCAATAAGAAACTATTACTTATAACATTGATCGTGCTATTCCTACTGCCTATATTGAGAAACCACCTTTTTCTGTTAGGATAAAGAGCATGGTAAAGCTTCAGCTGTGATTCGTAAGAGTTATACTAGAACACCTACACCCCCTGAACAAATTAAAGTTGAACCTAGTATTGCTATGGTTAAATATATCTTGCTTGATAATATTGATGGGCATGTTATTTATTTCTGTAATGAGGCTGCTAGAATTGCTAGACCCAATAATAAAGATAAACATAGACCTGTTGTTGGCGTGCCTATTGTTTCTGTTAAGATAGGAGATCATTGTATCATAGCTTATGTGATTTGGGTGCTAGTGTGAGTGCAATTCCTTTTACTTTATATCAAGAAATTATGAATGATATTGCACCTGCTAAGATAGAAGATATTGATGTTACTATTAATCTTGCCAATAAAGATACTATCTCACCAATTGGGATTGTTAGAGATGTTGAAGTTTGTGTGGGAAAATAAAATACCCTACGGATTTTCTGGTTCTTGGTTCCCCACAAGATGAATTTTGTCTCATTATATTTGTAGACCTTTCTTGAACACTGTCAACGCTAAGATAGATTGCAAGAAAGAAACTGTTAGCGTAAGTTTTGGGGATGCGTCTCATGAGTTTAATTTCTCCAAATTTCGTAGACACCCCCATGAAAAAGAGTTGCCTAGTAAAGATGAAATTATTGGTCTTGCTTCCATTGCTGTGCCTCCTACTGATCCTTTAGAACAATATTTGCTAGACCCTGAAAATGATTTGTTTATGAACGAAAGAAAAGAATTAGATAAGATTTTCTTAAACAAATGCCTATTTTGAAACATTGCCTGTTGAAACTCTGGGAGATCCTCTACCACCCAAGTGTGATCGTGTATTCGATCTTAAACAATTACCTGATACTCTGAAATATGCTTATCTTGATGAAAAGAAGATATGTCCTGTTATTATTAGTGCTAACCTTTCAGAGCATGAAGAAAAGAAATTATTGAAAATTCTTAAGAAGCACTGTGCCTCTATTGGATATACTCTGGATGATCTTAGGGGCATTAATCCCACTGTATGTCAGCATAAAATCAATATGGAGCCTGATGCTAAACCAATTGTTAGTCATCAACGACGGTTAAATCCTAAGATGAAGGAAGTGGTAAGAAATGAAATATTAAATCTTCTGGAAGCATGTATAATTTATCCTATTGCTGATAGTAGATGGGCAAGTCATGTTCATTGTGTCCCTAAGAAGGTAAGTATTACTGTTGTTCCCAATGATAAAATGAATTGATATCACAACGAATTGTTACATGTTATAGAGTGGTAATTGATTTTAGAAAATTAAACAAAGCTACTAGGAAAGATCATTACCCTTTACCTTTTATAGATCAAATACTAGAAAGACTATCCAAACATACACACTTTTGCTTTCTAGATGGTTATTCTGGTTTTTCTCAAATACCTGTGTCAGAAGAGGATCAAGAAAAAACCACTTGCCCTTTTGGTACTTTTGCTTATAGACATATGCCTTTTGGTTTATGCAATGCACCTGCTATCTTTCAAAGATGTATGACTACTATATTCTCTGACTTTGTGAAAAGATTGTTGAGGTCTTCATGGATGATTTCTCCGTTAACGGAACTTCTTTTGATGATTGCTTAAGCAACCTTGATCTAGTTTTGGAGAGATGTGAAGAAACTAATCTTGTCTTGAATTGGGAGAGGTGCCACTTTATGGTTAATGAAGGTATTGTCTTGGGGCATAAAATTTCTGAAAGAGGTATTGAAGTTGATAAAGCTAAAGTTGATGTTATTGAAAAGATGACGTGTCCTAAAGATATCAAAGGTATAATAAGTTTCCTTGGTCATGCTGGTTTCTATAGGAGATTTATCAAAGACTTCTCTAAAATTTCTAGGCCTCTTACTAATCTTTTGCAAAAAGATGTTCCGTTTGTTTTCGATGATGATTGTGTAGAAGCCTTTGAAATACTTAAGAAAGCCTTAATTTCTGCACCTATTAATCAACCACCTGATTGGACCCTGCCCTTTGAAATTATATGTGATGCTAGTGATTATGTTGTTGGTGCTGTTCTAGGACAAAGAGTTGATAAGAAATCGAATGTTATTCATTATGCTAGTAAAACTCTAGGTAGTGCTCAAAGAAATTATGCTACTACTGAAAAAGAATTTTTAGCAGTTGTTTTTGCTAGTGATAAGTTCAGATCTTACATTGTTGATTCCAAAGTAACTGTTCACACCGATCATGCTACTATTAAATATCCTATGGAAAAGAAAGATGCTAAACCTAGACTTATAAGATGGGTTCTCTTGCTACAAGAATTTGATTTGCATATTATTGATAGAAAGGGAGCTGAGAACCCCGTAGCAGATAACTTGTCTAGGTTAGAGAATGTTCTTGTTGACCCACTATATATTGATGATAGCTTTCTTGATGAACAATTAGCCATCATAAGTGCTTCTCATAGTACTCCATGGTATGCTGATTATTCTAGTTACATTGTTGCTAAATTTATACCACATAGTTTCACATACCAGCAAAAGAAAAAGTTTTTCTATGATTTCAGAAATTACTTTTGGGATGACCCACACCTTTATAAAGAAGGTGTAGATGATGTTATTAGTCGTTGTGTACCTGAGCATGAATAGGAACAAATCCTATGCAAGTGTCACTCCAAGGCTTATGGAGGACACCATGCCAGAGATATAACTGCACACAAGGTATTACAATCTGGTTTTTATTGGCCTACTCTCTTCAAAGATGCTCGTAAGTTTGTCTTGTCTTGTGATGAATGTCAAAGAATTGGTAATGTTAGTAGATGTCAGGAAATGCCTATGAATTATTAACTTGTTATTGAACCATTTGATGTTCGGGGATTTGATTTTATGGGACCTTTTCCTTCCTCTAATGGGTATAGACATATTTTAGTTGATGTTGATTATGTTACTAAGTGGGTAGAAGCTATTCCAACTAGTAGTGCTGATCATAACACTTCTATTAAAATGCTTGAATAAGTTTTTTTTCCCGAGGTTTGGAGTCCCTAGATACTTAATGATTGATGGTGGTTCACATTTTATTCATGGCGCTTTTCGTAAATTGCTTGCTAAGTATGATGTTAATCATAGAATTGCATCTTCTTATCATCCTTAGTCTAGTGGTCAAGTATAATTGAGTAATAGAGAAATAAAGTTGATTTTGCAAAAGACTGTTAATAGATCCAGAAAGAATTGGTCTAAGAAACTTGATGATATGCATTATGGGCTTATAGAACTGCATATAAGAACCCTATGGGTATGTCTCTATATAAAATGGTTTGTGGAAAAGCATGTCACTTACCTCTTGAACTCGAACATAAAGCTTATTGGGCAATTAAAAAGCTCAACTATGATTTCAAACTTGCCGGTGAGAAGAGGTTATTTGACATTAGTCCACTTGATGAATGGAGAACCCAATCCTATGAATATGCCAAGTTGTTTAAAGAAAAAGTTAAAAGATGGCATGACAAAAGGGTACAAAAGCTGAATTTAATGTAGGTGACCATGTCTTGCTATACAACTCTCATTTAAGATTTTTTGCAGGGGAACTTCTCTCTAAATGGTAAGGGCCCTATATTATTGAGGAGGTTTACTGTTTTGGTGTCGTCAAAATCAACAACGCCGAAGGCACAAACCCGAAGGTGGTAAACGGGCAAACAATCAAACATTATATCTCAAGTACTCCCGTAAATGTTGAAACCAATATTATTAATACCATAACTCTGGAGGAGTACATAAGGGAGACTTACCAGAACGTTTCATACTCCGAAAAGGAATAGGTATGTGGTATGGCAAGTAAACCAACTCCAAAACTTTTCCAATGTCAATTTTACTCTGTTTTGGAATAATTAAAAAATTAGGAAAATTAAAAGTAGTCCAAAAAGTACACGAGGAGGCGACAAGCCCTAGGGGTGCGCCCTTACCCCTTGGGTGCGCCTCCTAGGCTTTCGGCCACCTCGTGTGCCCTCCAGACTCCGTTTTCTTGTAGCGCACTTCTTTTGGTCGGTAGAAATTCATTACATAATCTCCCAAAACTTTTGACCACCGTATCACGACAATATCCCCTGTTTTCTTTTTGAGCTGTTTTCTACTAGACTTTTCAAGACCAGGCATCATGTCGCCCCCCTCCTCCAACAATGTGGACGACCTCGCTTTGTTGATGCAGATGTAACTTAGGAGGGAGGATGCCGAGGGAGTCACAATGGAGGAGGATGAAGGAGATTCGCTTGAGGTTTAGCCTCCGACTTCAGAAAGAGGCACTCTGGCGAGCATCTCTACTATTCCAAACCCCCACCAAGAAATAGGGACTACAATCAATCATGAAGATCAAGAAGTTCGAGAAGGGCTTCCCCCTAGGAGGCCCTTAGACAGATTACATCGGAACAACTTTCATAATTTGGTTCATAATTACGAGGTCGAGAACACCCCTCGTGCACGTATACCCTCCAATTGGGACATATCCTGTCCAAGTGAGAGCAATGTAGGAAAAGGTTCTTGGTGGCCTAAAAATAAGCACCTTTTGGAGGAAATCCAGAAGAATGCAAATATGCTCCAACGCGTGCTCCAAGATTTACAAGTCCTGAGAGACGCCTTAATGAAGCTGACGGATACATCATACTCTCCATCATCACCACCTCTGAAGAAAGAGGTGCCCCAGTATCGTATCATCATCACATCTTTACCTTTATCATTTTTCTTAGTTCGATCCTTTTGGTTATATCTCGGTTTAGTAGAATAAATTTTTTAGTATGATTTAGTCTTCGAGTTTTGCTTTGTGATCTATCTATGTAATCAAGTCCGTGTGTTATATAATAAAGAGTAGTTTTGATTTGAGGGCTTTGCTTTCTTGCTATGATCTTGAGAAAAAGAAAGAGAATAAAAGAGGTAAATGATTATATAATGATCTTATGGAGAGTGATGACTTCACATATAAAGAGTATGATGAATAAAATTTGTTGGGAGTAGACAAACATAGTTTTGGTAATTGTTGCAATTAATAGGAAGTAATAAAGAAAGAGAGGTTTCACATATAAATATTACTATCTTGGACATCTTTTATGGTTGTGAGCACTCATTACATATTACATGCTAAAAGGTTGATGTTGGACAAGGGAGACAACATAATGGTTTATGTTTTCTTATATCCGAATATAAGTTATATTGTCATGGATCCTCCAACACGTTGAGCTTGCTTTCCCCGTTATGCTAGCCAAATCTTTTGCACCAAATAGAGATATTACTTGTGCATCCAAACATCCCGTAAACCAGTTTTTCCATGAGAGTCCACTATATCTACGGATTGAGTAAGATCCTTCAAATAAAAATTGCTCTCTAAATATGTATGATCTTTTAGTGTGAAGAAAATAAGCTTTATATGAACTTGTGATATGGAAGAAATAAAAGCAAAGGACTACATAATAAAGTTCTTCACAAGCAGCAATATAAAGTGACGTTCTTTTGCATTAAGATTTTTTTGCATCCAACCGTAAAAGCGCATGACAACCTCTGCTTCCCTCTGTGAAGGGCCTATCTTTTACTTTTACCTTCTACCTTTATACAAGAGTCATAGTGGTCTTCGCCTTTGCTTTTTACACCTTTTCCTTTTGGCAAGCACTATATGTTGGGGAAGATCCAGATATATATATCCACTCGGATGTAGGTTATAATAAAGTATTATTGTTGACATTACCCTTGAGGTAAAAGGTTGGGAGGCGAAACTATAAGCCCCTATCTTTCTTTGTGTCTGACTGAGGCTTTGAACTCATAAGTATTACATGAGTGTAAGAAATTAGGAAAGACTGATGGTTGAGTATGTGGACTTGCTATACAAAAGCTCTTACATTGACTCTTTCCGATATTATGATAAATTGCAGTTGCTTCAATGACTGAGATCATAGTTTGTTAGTTTTCAACAAAGTTTTTGATTCATACTTTACCTTGTGAACGAATTGTCACTTTGGCATAAGAGATTATATGACAATATATGTTGTTGTTCTAAATATGTTCATGATGCCCTCATGTCCGTATTTTATTTTATCAACACCTCTATCTCTAAACATATGAATTTTTTTTCATTTTGACTTTCGCTTGAGGAGAAGCGAGGTCTAAGCTCGGGGGAGTTGATACATCCATTTTGCATCATGCTTGTATACTGATATTTATTGCATTATGGGCTGTTATTACACATTCTCGTACAATATTTATGCCTTTTCTCTCTTATTTTACAAGGTTTACGTGAAGAGGGAGAATGCCGGCAGCTGGAATTCTGGACCGGAAAGGGTGCAAATATGAGAGACCTATTCTAGACAACTCCAAAAATCCTAAAAATTTATGAAGAATTATTTTGGAATATATAAAAAATATTGGGCGAAGAAAATACAAGAGGGGAATCACCAGGAGGCCACAAGCCTGGGGGCGCGCCCTACCCCCTTGGCGCGCCCCTAGGGCTTGTGGCCCCCCTGGTAGGCCTTCGGTGCCCATCTTCTATTATATGATGTATTTTGATCTAGAAATAATCAGAAGGAAGCTTTTAGGACGAAGCGTCACCGTCTCTAGGCAGAATCTGGGCAGAAGCAATCTAGGGCTCCGGCGGAGCAGTTCTGCAGGGGAAACTTCCCTCCCGGAGGGGGAAATCAAAGCCATCATCATTACCAACAATCCTCTCATTGATAGGCGGTCAATTTCCTTTAATAGCTTCACCAGCACCATATCCTCTCAAACCCTAGTTCATCTTTTGTATCCGATCTTTATCTCAAAACCTCAGATTGGTACACATGGATTGCTAGTAGTGTTGATTATTCCTTGTAGTTCATGCTAGCTGGTTCATTCGGTGGAAGATCATATGTTCAGTTCCTTAATGATATTTAATACCCCCTAGGCGCGGCCCCCTACCTCGTGGACCCCCTTGGTGGCTCTCCGACGCCCATCTTCTCCTATATGAAGTCTTTCAATGAGAAAAAAATAGAAGACAACCCTTTAGGGCCGACACTCCGCTGCCACGAGGCGGAACCTTGGCGGAACCAATCTAGGGCTCTGGCAGAGCTGTTCTGCCAGGGACACTTCCCTCTGGGAGGGGGAAATGATCACCATCGTCAGCACCAACGCTCCTCTCATCGGGAGAGGGCGATCTCCATCAACATCTTCACCAGCACCATCTCATCTCCAAACCCTAGTTCATCTCTTGTATCCAATTCTTGTCTCCAAGTACGGGATTGGTGCTAGTAGGTTGCTAGTAGTGTTGATTACTCCTTGTCATTGATGCTAGTTAGTTTATTCGTTGGAAGATTATATGTTCAGGTCTTGAATGATATTTAGTACCCCTCTGATTATGAACATGAATATGTTTTCTGAGTATTTAAGTTTGTTCCTGAGGACATGGGAGAAGTCTTGTTATAAGTAATCATGTGAATTTGGTATTCGTGATATTTTGATGAGATGCATGTTGTCTCTCCTGTAGTGGTGTTATGTGAACGTCGACTACATGACACTTCACCATGATTTGAGCCTAGGGGAAGGCATTGGGGAGTAATAAGTAGATGATGGGTTGCTAGAGTGACAGAAGCTTAAACCCTAGTTTATGCGTTGCTTCGTAAGGGGCTGATTTGGATCCACATGTTTCATGCTATGGTTAAATTTGTCTTAATTCTTCTTTCATAGTTGTGGATGCTTGTGAGAGGGGTTAATCATATTTGGGAGGCTTGTCCAAGTAAGGACAACACCCAAGCACCGATCCAGCCACATATCAAATTATCAAAGTAACGAACGCGAATCATATGAGCATGATGAAAACTAACTTGACAATAATTCTCATGTGTCCTTGGGAGCGCTTTGCTTTATATAAGAGTTCGCCCAGGCTTGTCCTTTGCTACAAAAAGTATTGGGCCACCATGCTGCACCTGAGTTACATTTCTTACTTGTTACACGTTACAAATTATCTTATCGCACTACTATCTGTTACCGATAATTTCAGTGCTTGCAGGGAATACCTTGCTGAAAACCGCTTGTCATTTCCTTCTGCTCCTCGTTGGGTTCGACACTCTTACTTATCGAAAGGACTAAGATAGATTGTCTATACTTGTGGGTCATCAGGCAGCTGCATGGTGGGAGAATTACATGACCACGTACCCCATGGAGAGTGTGACTTGGAATCAGTTCCAGCAGGCGTTCACACTGCTCATGTGTGAGCTGGAGCTATGTGTCTGAAGAAGATGGAGTTTCACAGCTTGCGCCAGGGAGGACGCACAGTATCTCAGTATGTTGATGAGTTCTGTAGGTTGGACCGTTATGCCCCAGATGACGTGGCCACTGATGCAGCCAGACAAGAGAAGTTTCTGGATGGACTGAACGACGAGTTAGGAGTTCAGTTGACTGTGGCGACCTTTGTGAACTATCAGGAGCTAGTTGACAAGGCTACAATTCTCGAAGGCAAGCACCAGCAGATGGAGAACCGTAAGAGGAAGTGCGGTTATGGAAAGTATAACTCTGGAGTTCAGCAGAAAACACACACACACACACACACACACACACACATACACACACACACACGCACACTGACTCAAGCCCAGGAACCAAGCTACCCCGCCCGACCGAAACAACCTAAGGCCCAGCCTTGTGCCCGATTAGACTAGGCGCCGATTGCCCGCACTCGACACCCCTCGCTCGCTTCTCGCCACTCCCGCTACCCGGTGGGCCCCGCCCCGTTGTCCTCAACCTCCCGCCTCTCCTGCTCGGATAGAGATCATAGCGCAAGCTCCTGCAACCGCCGGCCGCCTCGCGCTCGGGATAAGCATTATCCCCGCAACCCCGCACCTCCTAGTCGCGCCTATAAGAACCCCTGACGCCCCTCTGTCGATCCTGCCACTCCGCATCGACCCACGCCGCTTTCACCACTCGCTGTCACCACTTGCGTCTTGCTGGAGCCGGAGCATTTCATCGCCTATAGACCACCCCGACCCTAACATTTCTATCAATCACCTCCGCATGACCAGGCACATATTTTTGACACGTTCTTGTGCCCTAGGACCAATCGGAGCAGCCACCCCGAGCCGCCAGAGTTTGCGCAGCACACCGGAGCTCCGTGGCCTCGCCTCGCTCGACCCGGACCTCGCCGAGGATCAGTGACACCACCACCCGAACGCCTGTGTCGTGCTCGACCTCGCCGGCTTCTTCCCCGCCGCCAAAGACCCTTGCAGCCGCCGCTCGTTCGTCAACGACGCCCGCGCCATCGTCTTCATCATCGCCGGCCAATAGCAGCCATGTAAGCCACTAGATCAATCACCGACGGCCTAGATTAGATTAGGTTAGTTGTTTTTTTAGTCAAACCGGTACACGGTTAACCGCGGTTTTTTAAAACCGTCCGGTTTTCTTTTTATTAGCCGTAACTTTTATTGATTTTGTTAATTGCCGGCTATTTGCCGTTTAAGCCCCTCAGTGGATGCTGCTCAGCCTGTAGAATGCCGCCACGTGGCCGAGGGCCTGTTTGCAGTTTGTTTTTATTTTCTGTTTCACAGGTTAGTCCCTGTAATTAGCAGATTTGTCCCTGAACTTAGATTAGCAATAACTTTTCAACCGTGGATCCAAATTTTATGAAACCGGCAGCAAATTCTTCTTCATTATTAGATCTATCCAGTAGTGAGATCTTTGCAAACTTTTGCCAGATTCAAATTTGAACTTTATTCAGATTTGAATTCAAACTTTAACTGGCCACATCTCCTAAACTGTAGCTCGGATTAAGTTGATTCTTTTGCATTTTGTCACTGTAGCCAAACCCTATCAGCCGGACCTTTGTCACAACAATTTTCACACACTTAGGATCGGTCCATGATAGTTTCACTTATATGCCTAGTATGCACTATAGTTCACATCACATTTTTTTGAACCCGTGTCATATGTTGTTTTGCACTTAGAATACTTTTGTGATAGCTAAGTGTGTTGTATGTTCATTTGGTTTCTCCAAGCCTTTTTGCTTTGCATGTTATTTTGGTTCTCTGAAATGATTGCTTATGTATGTTTATTTACTTTACGTTAGATTGTCTAGAGTGCGAGGTAGAATACTATCAATCTCTAGAGTTAAACAAACAGTACCAAGGCAAGTTTACATCTTGACCATGTTTTCATTACCTATGTTATTATATGCACTTAGTCCTTTGCGGTAGGATTACATGGTAGTAATTTATGCCAGATGGCTATGCTTTACACCCAGTAGTTCATTGAGGCAGGTATGAACCTTACAACTTTGTCGCCACCATTTTACATTATATTGCTTCGCTAAAGTAAACATGGATTGGGGAGTGATTCACTATAAAGTGTGAGTGACAATGTAGTAAACATGACCTAAGATAATTAATGAACTACATGGCGGAAATTGGTTGAATGATGGCGAAGTAAAGTGGGGCATGCATGGGAAATCTATGGTGGTGCACACTCGTGGTCCGTCCACTCAGGATCAAATGGATCAAACATATTTTCATGTCTAGAAGCTTACATGTGCAGCCACAAGCTGCTACGTCTTGAGCTTGCATTGGTTTTGCTTGAAGAGGAAAGGGTGATGCAGAAATAGTAGCATAAGTATTTCCCTTAGTTTTTGAGAACCAAGGTATCAATCCAGTAGGAGGCTCCTCAAAAGTCCCACGCACCTACACAAACAAACAAAGAACTCGCAACGAATGCAATAAAGGGGTTGTCAATCCCTTCACGGCCACTTGCAAAAGTGAGATCTAATAGAGATAGTATGATAAGATAAATATATTTTTGGTATTTTATAATATAGATGAAAAAAGTAAAGATGCAAATAAAAGTAGATTGGAAGCAAATATGATAAGAGATAGACCCGCGGGCCATAGGTTTCACTAGTGGCTTCTCTCAAGATAGCATATGTATTACGGTGGGTGAACAAATTACTGTCGAGCAATTGATAGAAAAGAGAATAATTATGAGATTATCTAGGCATGATCATGTATATAGGCATCATGTCCGTGACAAGTAGACCGACTCCTGCTTGCATCTACTACTATTACTCTACACATCGACCGACTCCTGCCTGCATCTAGAGTATTAATTCATAAGAACAGAGTAAGGCCTTAAGCAATATGACATGATGTAGAGGGATAAACTCACGCAATATGATATAAACCCCATCTTTTTATCCTCGATGGCAACAATACAATACGTGCCTTGTAACCCTTTCTGTCGCTGGGTAAGGACACCGCAAGATTGAACCCAAAGCTAAGCACTTCTCCCATGGAAAGAAAGATCAATCTAGTAGGCCAAACCAAACTAATAATTCGAAGAGACTTGCAAAGATAACTCAATCATACATAAAAGAATTTAGAGGAGATTCAAATATTTCTCATAGATAAACTTGATCATAAACCCACAATTCATTGGACCTCGACAAACACACCGCAAAAAGAGTTTACATCGAATAGATCTCCACAAGAGAGGGGGAGAACATTCTATTGAGATCCAAAAAGAGAGAAGAAGCCATCTAGCTAATAACTATGGACCCGAAGGTCTATGGTAAACTACTCACAACTCATCGGAGGGGCTATGGTGTTGATGTAGAAGCCCTCCGTTTGATATTCCTTTTCTTCGAAATACTGAAATAAGCAAAAAAACAGCAGTATGGGCTGGGCCTCCGGTTAGTAGGTTAGTCCCAAAAATGATATAAATGTGTAAAATAAAGCCCATAAACATCCAAAAGGGGTAATATAATAGCATGGAGCAATCAAAAATTATAGATACGTTGGAGACGTATCACAAGCCATTATGGGCTCTGGCTTAGTTGAGTAGATAGTGTGACCCCTTCCGGGATAGGCTAGTTGATGTAGAATATGTAGGTGTACCGGCCTATCCGTTGGTTAAGGGGGAATACTTTAGAAAGACTATGTCTCGATCTTACGATCTGGAGGTGGTCAAGTCTTATGGGGAATAGTGCGCAACCTCTATAGAGTGTCAACCTAATCGATTAGCCATGTCCCCGATTATAGGCAACTTGATCATCTAGTAGTGGAAATTCTGGGAGATCTCATCATCCTTAATTAAATCAGTTGGGTTTAAATGAATCTTTGGGAACGGATTGAGTTGGGTTTGCCAACTTATCCTATGCCATTTTGTAGTAGTAGAATAACATATTTTATTCTAGGGAAAAACAGGCTTTATGCAAAATTAAACTTAGAGCTTTCCACCAGCCAAATTGCATGTACAAATAGGTTCATTATACTTATGATGCGACTTGCCAGTACATTCAATGTACTCACCTATATGGCTACAACTTATCATGTTGCAGATATATTCAATGAGGATTAAGGTGCGATAGGTCGATGTTCTACACTCAACTTTTGCTCGTGGAGTTGGTGGACTCATGTTCTACTTTGCTTTCACAGTATTTGTTTTATTTTGCATTATGCCATATTTTGTAATAAATTGTATTGCTCCTGGACTACCGATGTAATAAACAGATGTGTGTTATTTCTGTTATTTCATCGAGTACTGTGTGTGCTAGCAAGTCGATCCAGGGACTAGCGCGGTAAGCAGAGAGACTTTGACTCTTACTGGGTCGGGTTGCTGCAATCTCCCTGCCTCTCGGGTGAAAACCCTACTCTGTTGGGCGGCAGCACCGTCCTTGATGCCATGACCTTCTGAAGGCGTCGCCTTGAGGGTTAAGTGGTGGTGGGCGCTGTTTGGGTCCTTGCAGCTAGTGTTGCCAGGCTCTTCTTCGTACAAGATTTGCTTTTTCTCCGGCGTGTTCTGGTTGTGGGCGGTGCCACATGCCTTGCGATGGAAGAGCCTCATCAGCACTGTTGGTGCGTTCTGATCCGCTCCTAGGGACGGTCAGGCGGCTCCCATCCATGGTCATGGGGACTTTCTGTTCTTTGGTAGTGCGGCCCCTGGCGATCTAGGCGAGGAGGTTGTGGCCTCCTTCAAAGACGGAGTTGGATGGGTGTGTCATGCTGAGGTTCTTAGTCTTCGGTGTTGGCGTGTCTTATCGGTGCATCTTCATTCTCCCTACTATGCCGACTTCGCCTCCATCTTGGTTTAGTCCCGACGGAGGACCTCAACTTCTTCAGCTATGTGTTCCGTTGTAGACCTTCCTGTGTGAAGTGTTTGAGGCTTTGTAAGCTACTTTACAGCGCCTTTGTATCTTTCCATTTTCTGTTCTTGCTCTCTATTGTATGTTGCCGTTGTATCCTGGCTAGTTGATGGCTTTGTCAATTCAAAGTTGGACTAGGCTAGCGCCCTACTCGGGCTCAGCTGCATCTTTTCTCTAAAAAAATTAAGAGGAGAGAGATGAGTGTTGTGACCATAGGAAGAAAAAATACTAAGCGCGGGAACCTAGGAAAAACACTTGATGAAAGAAGCCCACCAATGCATGGAGAAATTTAGTTGCAAAATCATTAAATGAAGGATGCTTAGCTACAATAAGTTAAGCACCTATGTGTTGGGGACTTTAGTTGCTAAACTTTTTAATGTGCTTAACACCTCATGTAAGCACCTGTGCATTGGAAGAGGCCTAAGGGTACTACTTTTCCCCATCTCCTCTCTATCTCTTTCTTCATATTTATTTGTATCGGCCTAGGAATCCGCATATAGCTAGGCTCTTGCATGAGACCCCAGTCCCCTTACCTTTTCATGTCTCTATCCTCCAGATAGAGAAAATTGCCATGTAAGCGGGCTATAAGCCCACTATTGTACTTGCTCTCAGGGGCAACTGTTTTAGCGAGCGTGCGGGTTTGCCACCTCCGTCCCCCGCCTAGGCTATTGATGTGCCTATTGACTCATCGCTATGATAATCACCACTTCAACCGCCTCACTCCCTAGTTCTAAACCGTTTATTCTTCTTTATAAAGAAGGCACTTGATAGACCTTAAACTAAGGCCCTTACAAATCCAACATGTCTGCCAAAGTGCCACAAGGTTTAGCGAGCAACAAAGAAAAATAGAAACATGCCCAAAGGTAGATACATAACGACGCAATGCTAGAAGGGATGATAAAGTAAAAAAACTAAAGGCTATCATGGTAGCGAGTGGCGGCGACTTGCCGGTGGTGTCCCCTATGTCAAACGTCGAAGCTCAATGCACCTTGCTCGCAACCTTGAGATGAGATCCTCCACGTGCCCTATGCCTAGTGATTTTGCCAGAAGCTTCCATAGCTGCAAGAAAAACACCAATTTGTATAACAAATCAGCCGGATGTTTGATGAATTGTCCCTCTATCAAAGCTTTATTCCTCGTTGTCCAAAGCGACCATGCGATAGCCCCAAAGCCTAGCCACGTGATCCTCCTATCTCTCCCAGTAGTGGATGATACCAAATGGTAGAACTTTGAGAACCCACTTGGGTTCCATGAGGAGCCCATTACTGCTCGTACGACACTCCACACAAACATGGCCATGCTGCATCGGAATAAGATATGATTAGGGTCTTCACATTCACCACACCAGATGCATTTTCCATCGCCTGAGCCTTTCCTTTTCTACACCTGGTTAGCACTCGTTATTCTATTGCGTGCCACTTGCCAAAAAAAGATTTTTATTTTGGCTGGCAACCTTGCCTTCCATACCCCGGATAGGTCACAAGGGGTCATAGATTTGAAGATCTCCTTGTATAAAGAACCTATAGAAAATTGGCCAGATGGCTCCAAATGCCAACACCACCCTTCCCTGACTAAGCTGGTACCCTTGATGTTTATACACAAGTTTCCCACTCTACGACTTCTGCATCCCCCAAGGATCGACAAAACTGCGGTGCCCATCGACTATGTTGCCATACATCCAGAAGCAGCGATGGCAAACAAGGTCGGATAAAGGTCGCGGAACCTACAATCTTCACAACAAATATCCATCCATAAGCACGTTGCTTTGCCATTGTGCACTATAAATTTGACACCTAATCTTAGGAGACGCTGCACCTTCCTAACATCCCGCAAATTGTGATAGTCCTATGTTCCTCATAAAATCCACACCCCCATGGACTAGATACTTCCGTTTGAATATATCTAACCATAAGCCACCCTGCCGGTTAGGATCTTCCATGCCCATTTTGTCATGAGACACCAATTCCTTATTTTGTTGTTGATGACACCTAAGCTGCCCACTTCCTTATGCTCACAGATGTTCTCCCAACTCATCATGTGGTATTTCTATTTCCCGCTCTCTTTCACCCAAAAAACAGGATCACACCTTATTTAGTTTGTCATGGATGCCGTCTTGAAGTAAGTAAAACCCCATAGTGAACAATGGAATGATCATTAGGCAGTCATTAATGAGGACTAACCAACAACCGCACAGTAATACTTTTCCCTGCCATGGTTCCACCCTCACATCTATTTTGTCCACCACCTGGAAGTACTCCATAGTTAATTCTCTTGTGGATACGAACATACCTAGATATTTCACACTGATGGACCCCAATTCACAATTGATCATATGCGAAGCCCGCAATAGGTCGCCACCCGTGACCATGGCCTCACTCTTCTCATAGTTTATTTAACCCCGACATCTCTTCAAAGCACACCAAGAGAAATTTGAAATTTACTATCTCTTGCTCGGAGTTCTTGATGAAAATGAGCGTGTCATCGGCATATTGGATGTGGGATAACCCCCCAAGTATAATACAAGACGCCACCCCAGTTATGTGACCTGCCGCCTTGGCATGGTCGAGAATGGAAGCTAGGGCGTCCACAAGAATACTAAACAATAGTGGGAAAATCAGATCTCCCTGCCTAACCCCTCATTTATTCCTAAAATATGGTCCAACCTCCCCATAAATATTTACTGCTGTTTGACCACCCTGGACCAATTGTCGCATCCAGCTTATCCACAATTGATCAAAGCCTTTTGCCCTTAAGACCTCCTTTTAAAATTCCCTCGAACCTTATCGTAGGCCTTCTCGAACTCAATCTTAAGGATAAACACCTCTTCTTTGGTTGTCTTAATCTCAAACCTCATGTAATACCGCAATGACATCCAAAATACTTCTCCCACAAATAAAGGTTGTTTGGTTCCGATCAATTATTTTGTTAGCAACTAGAGCCAGGCGAGTCGCAAATCCCTTTGCCATGAGTCTAAAGCTCACATTTATGAGGTTAACTGGGCGGTACTGTCTAATGTTTGTCTGCACCCTGGACCTTAGGTAGTACAGCTAGCACCCCATAAGTGAGGCACTTCACATGAATCTTTACCATTGTAAATTCACGCACCAAATTAAGGAATTGGGGCCCCATATGATTCCAGAACTTTCTATAAAAAGAACCAAGAACCCGTCATGTCCCGGTGCCATATTCACCCTCATAGCTTTTAAATTATTTGTTACTTCCTAGAACGAGAAGGGGCAGACAAGTTCCTAGTTGTCTAGCATGGACACTTTCATCTCTGACTCCCACATATTAGGACCAAGGATGTTTGTAGCGACCAGACCTCTAACGGCCAAGTCTCTGTGCATCAGTGTCAACCCTGGATCGGTAATGCTGACACGCACAGTACTTGAGGAATTATAATAGAGTTTCAATCAAACTTATTACATCAAGTCCCCATAAAGAGTATGATTACACAAATAATATCATGGCTGAAGGCCATCTAAACTAGATAACCGCGGAAGCTTCGAAGGTAAAATGAGTCCATCAACTCCAACGGCACAACTGAGTGCAAAACAATGACCTATCGCACCTTATTCGTCGTCTGAGTAGTCTGCAACATGAGACGTTGCAGCCATGTAGGTCAGGCCATTGAATATGTTGGCATAGTTACACTGTAAAGCAATGAAATGCAAGAACTATATCTACATGCAATATTTGGCTGGTGGAGGCTGTAAGTTTATGATTTTAGCATAAAGCTAGTTTTTCCCTACAACAAAGGAATAAATTTATTTAACTACTCCCAAGTTGCCCATTATTTGAGAAGGTAACCCCAACTCAAATCCCAATTAAAAGTATCATCATTAACCCAAATCAAATTAATTAAAGTAACGTGTTGAGATCACATCAGTAGATTCAAGTACTAGATACTCAAGATGTCCATAAACGGGGACACGGCTAACCATGATGAGTTTACACACTCTTCAGAGGTTTGCGCACTTTACCCACAATGCTCGACCGCATCCATGATCTGATGATTAAGACATAGTCTTTCTGAAGCATTAACTCTCTACGCCGTGCGGACCGATACACCTACTTTCCCGTACATCTGCTAGTCCACCTCTTCAAGAGCTCACGCAACTTACTATACTATGCCAGAGCCCATAATGGCTTGTGGCTGCAGACGGAAGTTTCTAGCATGAATAATCTTATGATCCCTTTGAGCCTGGTTGGCATTCCATAGGAAAATCACACGGGTACTCTGGGATTTCCAAAAATAGGCAACACTGGGTTCCCCAGGTGCCTCAACCAATCCACCCAGATGTATATTAAAGTTGCCACCTTAATGTTATCCACGATGAAATAACTCTCAAACTTCCATGTGTAAATCACGACCCAATCCCCGTCTACGAGCATGGCTAAGCAATAAATAAGCATAACGTATATTCCCGGGCTGATCAAAAGGTATTAGGTTCCTACCTCAAGCACTACAACCAAACCACATGTTCCCAATCCTACTCATGCAAATATTTGAGGGCAGAACTAATGCATAGTAAAAACTGGGTATAAAAGAGTATGATCAAAGTGTAACTTGCCTTGCTGACGATCTGCAAACTCGAGAGATTCGTAGTAACAAGCTTCACACTCCAGGTAATCTAGCGTAGACAAACATTAGCATACAAAAGCAATCACTCAAACGAAACACGAGAAAACCGAGAAAAGATCCAAATCAAACGCGAAACAAGCAAACGGGTTAAATTAACAAGAGTCAAACCCAACAACATCATTATCATGTGGATTAGATCTTCACAGTAGGTACAAGTGATTAGCTATGAGTTGCAAAAAGAATCAACTCAAACGGAGCAACGAAACTCAAAATACGAATGAAACAAGATCGTTTACTAATCTAGACTAAACTTAAATTTTACAGTACCAAAATCATGTTCAAGTTGGTTAACTAGAAAGAACAGAACGATACAAAGATTTAGGCGCTGGTTTTATCTAATTTAGATAAACAAGTAAAAAGTTATGCTAGTTTAAAGATCAGGGGCTAAATCACGATTAAACTATTCATGAATACGTCCCTGGCCAAAAATAAACTAAAAAGAAAAACCCTACGGCGCGAACATTCGCTAACAGAAGTTATACGGTGAAAACCGTTCGTTAAAATGAACGAAGGAACGAACAAACGTTCCTTAAGTAATAAAACCGAAACTAAACCGATCTAATCAATGAACCGGCTAAAGTGAAAAAAACCCGACAAAACCCAAAAAAAGCCAATCTAGGTTTTTACCTAAAACCAGCGAAAACTGGCGGGGTCGACGGCGGTTTCAGCAAGATGGCGACGGCAGCGGGCAGCGCGGGGCTCGCGGGACAGCGGCGATTGCGGGAGTTGGCGCGGGGCGGCGGCGCGAAGCGGCAGAAAGCGGCGGCAGCGGTGCAGCGCAAGGCGCCGGCAGAAAGAACTTCGGCGGTGGCGCGCTCGGCGGTAGGGTGCGGTGGGAGGCGGCGGCGGACGGCACGGACGGGGTCCAGGGCCCCCGGGGTGCAGCTATTTAAGGGGGGGCTTGGCCTCGGGAGGCGGAGTCCCGGGCGGCGACGGTGGCGCGGCTCCCACGTCCCGGCCGGACTTGGGGAAGGCGGCGGCGGCTTGGGCTTCGGCGTGCTCGGCCGGGCCTTCGGCCTAGTCGGGCGGAAAGATTTTTTTAAAAATAAATTTCGCCTGAAGGAAAAATCTTAATAAAATATAAGAAAAAGTTCTAAAATCTCTAGAAACAATTTTCACCGTCCAAACCTAATATTTAGGACAAGATGAACATTTTTCTGGACTAAGATGCAATTTTCAAAAATGCAATGTTTCTCTAATTCAAATAAAATAGCAAATTAAATACCAATAGAATCATAATGTGATTTTAAAATTCTTTCTCCAATATTTCTCATGGGTTGAAGAAGTCATATTATCTTCTCTCATATATTTTTAATATTGGAATTAATTGGAGTGAAAAATAATAAAATCAAATTGATTCCTTCTACAATTTGAAATAAATTCAAATATGAATTTTGTGAAACCTCCAACTCTCTCCTGGGGTCCTTGAGTTGCTTAAGATTTCTAGGATCTCAACCAAATGCAAGAATAAATATGATATGCATATGATGATCTAGGTATAACATCCAAACTGAAAATTGGGATGTTACAAACCTACCCCCCTTAAGATGAATCTCACCCTCGAGATTCGGGTTAGGCAGCAAAAAGGTTTGGGTGGTCTCTACGGAGATCTTCTTCTCGCTCCTAGGTGGCTTCCTCCTCGGCATGGTGGCTCCATTGAACTTTGCAAAACATGATAACCTTGCTGCGAGTAACTCGACTGGAAAACTCGAGAATCTTGACTGGCTTCTCTTCATAGGTCAAATCACCGTCTAACTGAATTGCTTCTAGTGGCACTGTATCTCTCAGAGGAATATCGGCCATATCTGCGTGGTACTTCTTCAACTGGGAAACGTGAAACGCATCATGAACTCCTGACAATCCTTCTGGCAATTCCAGCTTGTAGGCGACTTCTCCCATGTGTTCCAAAACTCTGTATGGTCCCACAAAACAAGGTGCTAGCATTCCCTTGACTCCAAAACGCTTAAGTCCTCGAAGTGGGGACACCCGAAGACATGCTCTGTCTTCGACTTTGTAAAGTATCTCCTTGCGTTTAGTATCCGCATAACTCTTCTGCCTGGACTGGGCTACCTTGAGTCTGTCGCGAATCAAGTTAACCTTCTCTTCTGAGTCTTTGATTAAATCTGGTCTGAACAACTATCGATCTCCAACTTCATCCGACGATAACGGTGTCCGGCACCTTCTTCTGTACAAAGCTTCAGAAGGGGCCATCTTCAAACTGGCTTGATAACTATTGTTATAAGAAAACTCTGCATATGTCAAATTGTCATCCCAACTAGATCCATAATCTAGCGCACAAGCTCTCAACATGTCCTCCAGAATCTTATTGACTCTCTCAGTCTGTCCGTCTGTATGTGGATAAAAGGTTGTATTGAACTCTAGCCTGGTACCCAAACTTTCATGCAACCGATTCCAAAACTTTGAAGTAAACTAGGTTCCTCTATCTGATACAATGGTCCTCGGGACTCCGTGCAGACATATGATCCTGGTTATGTATATCTTTGCCAACTTAGGACTCATGTAGGTTGTCTTCACCAGGATGAAATGAGCTACTTTCATCTAACGATCGACTACAACCCAAATAGAGTGATAGCCTGAACGAGTCCTGGGTAATCCAATGATAAAATCCATGCCAAGCTTATCCCACTTCCATTCGGGTATCAGCAATGGTTGTAGCAATCTAGCTGGCTTCTGATGCTCTGCCTTGACTCTCTGACATACATGACACACTGCTAAATACTCGGCTATATCCTTCTTCATTCATATCCACCAGAAACTTTCCTTCAGATCTAGATACATCTTAGTGTTGCCTGGGTGAATCGACTACGGCGAATCATGGGCCTCCTGCAGAATGAACTTCCTGATCTCGGGGTCGTTAGGCACATATATGCGATCCTCAAACCATAAAGTGCCGTGCTCATCATCACAAAATCCTTTAGCCTTTCCTTTACTCATCCTTTCTTTATCTCGGCAATCTCCTTGTCAGTCTTCTGGGCTTCTCTGATCTTACCCAAAAGAGTGGACTGGATTTCCAGTGCTGCAACATAACCTCTCGGAACAATCTCCAAGCATAACTCTCAAAGATCATCTGCTAGCTCCTTAGGTAATCCTCCGGTTATGAGCGTGTTAACATAACTCTTGCGGCTCAACGCATCTGCTACGACATTGGCCTTTCTGGGATGATAGTGCAATTTCATATCATAATCCTTGATGAGCTTCAACCATCTCCTTTTCCTGAGATTTAACTCCTTCTATGTGAAGATGTATTTAAAACTCTTATGATCCGTGTATACATCACAATGGTTTCCGATGAGAAAGTGTCTCCATGTCTTCAACACATGTACTACGGCTGCTAACTCCAAATCATGCGTAGCATAATTCAGCTTATGAGGTTTAAGATGTCATGAGGCATATGAAACCACTCTTCCTTCCTGCATAAGTAAAGCTCCAAGTCCTCGTCGTGAAGCGTCACAATATACTTGATAATCCTTACGTTGGTCTGGAAGAATCAGCACTGGGGCTGTAACCAAACGTTTCTTCAACTCCTGAAAACTAGCTTCACACTCCACAATCCATTTAAACTTGGTGTCCTTCTTCAATAACTCCATCATGAGCTTTGCAATCCTAGAGAAATTCTCAATGAACCTCCGATAATAACCTACGAGTCCAAGAAAACTTCTGATCTCTCCAACTGATGTGGGTGCCACCCACTTAGTGACAGAAACAACCTTGGTAGGGTCTACTGCTATTCCTTCTCCAAATATAACATGTCCGAGAAATCCAACTTCCTTTAGCCAAAACTCACACTTGCTGAACTTGGCATACAACTGATGTTCTCTGAGCTTGTCAAGAACCAAACGCAAATGCTCCTTATGCTCCTCTTCATTCTTCGAGTAGACCAATATATCATCAATGAACACCATGACGAACTTATTCAGGAACTCCATGAACACCTTGTTCATCATGTTCATGAAATAGGCAGACGCGTTAGTCAGACCAAATGACATAACTGTATACTCATATAGCACGTACCTTTGATAAAAGCTGACTTAGGTATATCCTGCTCTCGGATCTTCAACTGGTGATATCCTGATCGAAGATCGATCTTAGAGAAAACTTTATCTCCACTACTAGAAACTACGATTTTACCTAGGGCCATATACTCTAGGTGAAATGCAAAAAACCATAGGTAAAGGCTTCACCTAGAGCTTGCCCTAGGGAAAGAACCTTATGTAAAGTATAGTCGGTAAAGAGCTCTTTCCCTAGAGTGCACCTTCCAAACCCTAGGGAAACCATTTGTTTACCTAGGGCTGCAGGCCCTAGGGAAAGATTTGAACCTGGGTTCATGTCCAACGTGGCAAGGTGGTTACCTACAAACAAGTTTGGCTCTAGGTAAAGATCATGAAGCCATTTTGAATCATTTACCTCAATATACAAATTTATAATTTGAATTTTAATTCATAGCAGTCATAATTGAAATAATTAAAGCTATAATTAAAATTTATAAATTATAGCCGTAATTCAATGTACACATCAGATTCATGTTCAAATGGCACATACATCAGACTAAAGGTCAGTTTAGAACCAGATTCAAGGTCAGTTTGGAACCAAAACTTTAAAAAAATCTACATGCTACAACTAGCAGAATACCTATAAATCAGCATGTACAAGTGTTGTTGGTCAAGCCAAGTATCTGCTACTGCAAAAAACAACAACTTGTAATAGTATGTTATGTATGCATTGGCCCAAGAGTTGGTCTTCAAAAGGACTTCATGTTCTACATGTTGTTGAGCACACAAAGTTGGTGGTTCTGTGTTTGTTTCCAAAATCCGCAAGCAACCGAACAAATAGGAGGTGGTGGGCCCTTGTTGATAGATACTCCTTTAGCTGCCAATGTCTACACATGAATAGGCATAAACCAATTGGTTAGTTCCAAAGGCTGGCAAGTACGTTGATAAGCTCAAACTACATAGCACCACCTCAAGAATCTTCTTTCTGCAAGAGCCGGAATTACATGATAGTATCATCGATCATCAGGCCATGACACACATAAGAACATGTTCTTGCACATAAAAAAGACAACTCAATGATAAATAAAGAGTGTGAACAACTAATGGTTTCCTTTGTGCAAACAAACCAAACACATAGTCATCATAGTATGATTTAAGTGCCTGATGGTACAAAGGATTTGTGCTAACCTGATCTCAGTTTTTCAGAGATGTCTCATCTGCATATGTAGCAAACCATGCTTCACACACCATTGCTGGACTGGTCATGCAGCCCTTTTGGCCAATAAATCAACAACAATATCAGTCATATTAGTAACTACATAATGAACCAAACTATTTCTAGTTCTTGGTTCAATTTTTCATTGGTGTTGATGGTTCAAGCCTAGCTCAATTCAATTGACACTACAAAAGTTAGTGTACAACTAGCGATCAAAATCAAATCGACATAATAGTAGATACTAGATGGAAATGGTGGTCAGTACAGCATATTCTTTAGTAAAAAGTTCAATTTTTTTATTTTGTTGGAACTTAGCCA
Organism: Triticum dicoccoides; assembly: GCF_002162155.2. Taxonomy (NCBI): domain Eukaryota; kingdom Viridiplantae; phylum Streptophyta; class Magnoliopsida; order Poales; family Poaceae; genus Triticum; species Triticum dicoccoides. The sequence continues at coordinate 158,902,682 of NC_041389.1, forward strand.
CAGTCTTGCATAATTACATAGCCATAATAATATCGAAGGGGAAATGCCTATATAGTAGAAAATTTTCATTTATCAGGCCTCCTGAGACGACAATGTGCTTAAGACCACAGCCTCACTAACTGCAGTAACTACTCCCTCCGTTTCTAAAAATAAGTCGTTTTAGAGATTTCAATACGGACTACATACGGATGTATATAGACATATTTTAGAGTGTAGATTCACCCATTTGACTCCGTATGTAGTCCATATTGAAATCTCTAAAATGGCTTATATTTAGGAACAGAGGGAGTAGATAATACCCCGCGTGTTGCTGCGGTACATTTTCTCGACACTAGATATTACGTAGTGATGAGTACACAAAGGAAAAGAAAAAGAAAAAAAAAAGAAAAATAGAGCTCGGGAGCCGAATCACCCTGTCCCTCAAAGTGGTCATTTTATAACAAGAGAAGGTTACTATACTTGTTGTGTGTCCATAGATGCATTCATAATAACTTGAGATTCAACACAGCTTCTAATGAGTATCTCTTGTTGCTGCGTTCATGTCAAACAATTTCTAAACTTACTCTTTTTTTACCGGTTAGAATGTCTATAATTCCTGGGTAGATTATGCAACTGTGTCGAATTTATAATAACTATGTACTTGATAGTTCAGAAATAATGTTACATGGTTATCCCCGGGTAGTCTATTGATCTTCTAAATATGCAGATTTATAGTGAAAGAAACATTTTTCTCTACAATGAAGAGGCATTGCCAATATATAATATTGGAAATTCTTGATGGAAGGATGAGTTCCAGCACACAAGTAAAATAATAGTGGGAGATATATATAGTCATATAGAGGTAACTTGTTGGAGAGTAGGGGGTACAACGTCGGGTAGATCCGATAGTCCTCGAACTAGCATGCGTGACAAGGTCGCCATGGATGGCGCTGCGCCGTCATCCCGGCCGGACTGGCCATGACCATCATGCCCGTTAGTCACGGCATGGTTCCACTGGAGCGCTGGAACTAGAGAAGGGGGAGAAGAGGGGACACGGCAGGGGTAGTACTAGGGTGCGGCGGGGCACACAGTAGGGCGGAGAGGAGGCGGGGTGGCAGTGGGGTGGGGGCAAAGCCGGGCGTGGGTGCGGCAGGGAACAGGGCGGATCGTCGGGAGGGGGGCGGCGGTGGTATACGACGGGACGACACGGGACAGGGCAAGGAGGCTGGGAAGCGGAAGGCGGCGGGGCAAGGCAGGGCGACAAGAAGGCGGGCAGCGGTGGGGCACGGCCAGGCAGGGGTGAGCGCATTTGGATCTAGATGGGGTTGGATCTTGGGTGCTTTGTGAGAGAAGGGGAAAAGAGTTTGGCTTGTGGCGGTGGAGGGCTTTGAGTGAGGGAAGGAGAAACCGAATCGGCCGAAGAAAAAGGCGCGAGGCATCAAAGTAAGCAACATGAAGTCGACCAAAATTGCGACGGAGTCCATCTACGTGCCACAGTGGGGTCAGGCTTGATGCCATTCAAGTAGGGCCGGCCCTAGGGAAAGTATATTTCAAATTTTTACCAAAAATCCATCTTCCCCTAGGGTGTACTATTCACTGCTTTACTATCCCTTGAGAGGCCAATAATCTCTAGGTAAAGGACTTGGCCCTAGGTAAAATGGGAGTTTCTAGTAGTGCTCCTTGCAACTGGTCAAACAAATCATTGATCATCGGCAGAGGGTATTTGTTCTTGATCGTCACCTCATTTTAACCAACCACCATCCTTAAAGATCCATCCTTCTTTTCTACTAGAAGCACTGGGGCTCCCCAAGGTGATGAACATGGTCGAATGTAACCTCTCTCTAGTAACTCCTTTATCTGCGTCTTAATTTCCTCCAGATCCTTTGCGGGCATCCGATACGGTCTCTTTGATATTGGTCCAGTGCCTGGCAAAAGCTCAATCAAAAACTTAATGTCTCGATCTGGTGGCATGCCTGGTAACTCCTCTGGAAATACGTCGGGGTAGTCCTTCACCACTAGTACTTCCTCCTGTACAACTTTTGATAAGGAATTTACTTAAGTCCTCCTCGAAGCATGCCAGCATACATACTTGATCCTCTTTCCTTCTAGGGTGGTGAGAAGAATTGATTTACTGGCGCAGTCGATGTTCCCTTCAAACTTGGATAGCCAATCCATTCCCAGTATCACGTCCATTCCTTGTGACTCCAGAACAATTAGGTCGGTGTGGAAAACATGTCTACCTATGGTTAGTGGCAACTGATAGCATCCCCTACTAGCCATATACTCCGCTCCTATGGAACTTACTAACATAGATGAGTTAAGGGCTACGGTTGGCATGTTATACTTATCCACAAATCCCCTTGATATGTATGAATGCGATGCACCAGTATCAAAAAGAACAAGTGCGGTAAATGCATTAATCAAAAACTTACCGACAACTGCATCGGGTTGATCCTCAATCTCCTCCACGCTGACGTGGTTCACCTGACCTTTGGTGAAGGGGCTGGGCTTCTTGGTAGAATCTCCATTGCCATTTCCATTCTTCGCTTCAGGACATTCAATGGCATAATGTCCGGTCTTCTGGCACTTGAAACAGGTAATGTGCCTCAGATCCTTCTTGGGTGGCATTGTGGGGTTGGAACCATTCTGGTTGCTACTTCCTCCATTCCCATTGCCATTCTTGGGGCCACTGTGGTTGTGCGAACTTGCTCCATTGTGCGTCTATCCTCCATGGTTGTGAGTATGTCCTCCATGGTTGTGAGTATGTCCTCCCGAGTACGGGGAATAGCGGGGCTTCTGCTGAGCTCCAGAAGTGTACCTCCCCTGTCCATAGTTCCTCTTGCGATTATAAATATGTTGTTGCTTGCCTTCAATCATAAGAGCCCTGTCTACCAACTCCTGGTAGTTGTTGAATGTTGCCACCATCAACTGCATGCTCAGCTCATCATTCAGTCCCTCCAGAAACATGTCCTGCTTAGCGGCATCTGTAGCTACGTCATATGGGGCATAGCGTGCTAAAATGCTAAACTCATCCACATACAGGCCCACTGTACACCCTCCTTGGCGCAAGTTGCGAAATTCGCGCTTCTTCATGCTCATAGCTCCTACTGAAACATGGGCAGTGTAGAAAGCCTGCTGAAACTGATCCCATATAACAACGTCAATGGGGTAGGTGGCTGTGAAATTCTCCCACCATGATGCTGTGGGTCCATCAAGCTGATGTGTGCCCAAGCGCACTCTCTCCGCATCTGTGCATCCTGCAGTGGTCAGCTCTCTTCCAATCTTGCGGAGCCAATCATCTGCAACAATTGGCTCGGTGCTACTAGAGAACAACGGCGGATTCAACCATAGGAAGCGGGTTAGGTGATCAACAGGGGGTGGTGGTGGTGGGTTGTTCTTGTTGTTGCTTTGGTTCTGGTGCTGAACTAGTATCTGCATCAAGGCATTCTGCTACTCGATCAACTAAGTGAGCTCCAGTGGGAAGGAAAATCCATTGTCATGTCTCGGAGGCATCTGATGGGTTAGAAGGGGTGAGAAAACAAAATAGAATGAGGTCTAAGAGAGATTCACTACCCAAAATTCTCATGAGACAAGCACAAACAATTTCACTTCATTCAATAGAACACAAAGATCACATAATCGGTCTAACCTATGATTACAAACTCGATCTTTGCTAACTACTTGGAGGTAAATACTACTAGTTACAATGGTGGTCATCTAGAAATTTTCATCAGAGGAAGACTCCATAATATCTACTCCAGCTTCGTCAACGTAGTTGTCATCGCTGTCATCATTTGCATCACTATCCGTGTCGGTGTCATCCAGGATGATGTAGTCCTCCGAACGGATCTCCGTTGCTCGCTTGATATTCTCCACTGATATTCCCATTTTCCTCTTCAGGTCTTCATGCTTCTCCAGTAGTACGGCAATCTCTTCTTCGTATCCATCGCATGTAGACTTGAGTTCCTCCTCTAGCTCATTTTTTCTCTTCATCGGTTTCTTGATCTTCTTCATGTGGATAATTTGTTGATTCTCTTGTCGACGAATATGATCTCCCATCTCTTGAATGTAGGCTACTACTGATCCGTACCTCCTGGTACGAATCATCTCCCATTTGTGATCTCGGCGGCCGCATATCTGGTAAATGGTATTCTCTAGCTCCTTGTGATACACTTCACATATGCGTCCAAAGGTGATATGCGCTGCCATGCTCTTTCCTATACTCCAGCTTGGTGCATCCAGGTAGAAATCAATAGGCTCCAATATTGGTGCAAATGTCCTCCCAAGTACCCAGACTTTGATCTTCCAGCGCTCCTCTTCCGGTATAGATATATAGAAAGTCCCCATGAAGCTTGGTAGTCCGATGTTCAAATAGTTAGTGACTTCCATCAAGTGTTTTCTGAAAGGGGTGCCATCATCCGGCTGAGTGAACTTATTCCTGGGATCCACCATTTATAGAGTAGAAAGAGAGGAGAATTAGAAATGAGTAAACAAGAGAAATCCTGTGGCTCATTCTAGTGGTCGCATCCTACAGTCAGTGTGTGCTCTGATACCATCTTGTAGCGACCAGACCTCAAACGGCCAAGTCTCTGTGCATCAGTGTCATCCCTGGATCCGTAATGCTGACACGCACAGTACTCGAGGAATTATAACAGTTTCAATCACACACTTATTACATCAAGTCCTCATAAAGAGTATGATTACACAAATAATATCATGGCTGAAGGCCATCTAAACTAGACAACTGCAGAAGCTTCGAAGGTAAAATGAGTCCATCAACTCCAACGGCATAGCTGAGTGCAAAACAACGACCTATCACACCTTATTCGTTGTTTGAGTAGTCTGCAACATGAGACATTGCAGCCATGTAGATCAGCACATTGAATATGCTGGCAGAGTTACACTGTAAAGCAATGAAATGCAAGAACAATATCTACATGCAATATTTGGCTGGTGGAGGCTATAAGTTTATGATTTTGCATAAAGCTAGTTTTTCCCTACAACAAAGGAATACATTTATTTAACTACTCCAAAGTTGCCCATTATTTGAGAAGGTAACTGAGGGAGTCCTAGACTAGGGGGTGTCCGGATAGCCGGACTATCATCATCGGCCGGACTCCAAGACTATGAAGATACAAGATTAAAGACTTCGTCCCGTGTCCGGAGGGGACTTTCCTTGGCGTGGAAGGCAAGCTTGGCAATACAGATATGTAGATCTCCTACCATTGTAACCGACTCTGTGTAACCCTAGCCCTCTCTGGTGTCTATATAAACCAGAGGGTTTTAGTCCGTAGGACACACAACCATTACAACAATCATACCATAGGCTAGCTTCTAGGGTTTACCCTCCTTGATCTCGTGGTAGATCCACTCTTGTACTACCCATATCATCAATATCAATCAAGCAAGAGTAGGGTTTTACCTCCATCGAGAGGGCCCGAACCTGGGTAAAAACATCGTGTCCCTTGTCTCCTGTTACCATCCGCCTAGACGCACAGTTCGGGACCCCCTACCCGAGATCCGTCGGTTTTGACACCGACATTGGTGCTTTCATTGAGAGTTCCTCTGTTCCGTCACCGATAGGAAGGATGCCTCTTCCCGCCTTTAAAGACGGAACCATCACCAAAGGAGCTTTGGCCGCCGGCCAAACTATCCGGCTAGGTGGTTTTCTTATGACCGCCTGTTCGGCCACCGCTTCAACGACGACCTCTCGGGTCATCAAAAGCAATCTTCATGTCAACTCAGAATTCGTCGAGCAGCTGGATCCAATAGAGCTCTCGTCCGTAAACGAGCTCTTGGATCGCATCACCGCCCTGGGAGTCGCTACAGACTACAATCAGATTGGGCTTAAAACCGATCTGAGAGAGATTAACTCCCCCCAGGTTACCCACCACGTTGTGGTGGTAGAGGAACGACGCGGCGAATCTTCTTCTGTATTGAAAACTAGTCATGTCTGGACTCCCGAACCCTCCATGTCGGATTCCCGAGGAGGAACGGACGTCGATCAAGCACTGAACCTAAAGTCAGGCATCGGACCAGACTCGTTGGAGAACGTCCAGCAATCCAAGCTTCCAAATTTGGAAACTTTCCGGCCCTTGAGCCTCGAGATGGGTAGGGTTCCGAACTTAATTCCACCCACCCACCCAGACATATGCAATCTATCTCAAATCCGGCAAGAGCCCGCTGAAACAGTACATCATTACTGGGACCAGATTCCTCCTGGTTATGGATAGGATAAAGGACTGCCGTGAGGAAAGCGCAATTTCAATTTTCTGCAATAATTGCACGAACGAGGGAATCTTGAACGCTGTCAGTCGTCGCGAAATTACACGCTTCGGCGATCTGGCGTCCATAGTACGAAAGTATTGTGCGATGGAGAGTTTCCGGAAGACCGAAACTAAGTTTTGGGACAATCCGGCCCCGAATACAACCCTAGTCCGAAACAAAAGGGTGCATCACACTCAGGCACCAGGTACAAAAACCAAAAAGCAAAAACCCCATAAAGGGCACGGAACCGTACTGGAGGGATGGCTCAGCGGACCCTGTAAAATTCACAGTACAGAAGGCGCCACTCCAACACACAACCTTCGAGCATGTTGGATACTACGGCTGGTGGCCAAAAGTGGCGAAGAGCTTCTAGCCCCGGAGAGCTACTCCAATAGTACCAGTACGGTGTCAACAGTCTTCGAGACTTTCGCATCAAATAATATGCGGAAACAAACAATCCGCAGCCTCGCCGAAGTCTACCAAGTAGCAACAACAAATCCATGGAGCGACACGGCCATTACCTTCAACGCCAGCGACGAACCTAAATTCCGAACAGCCCAAGCACCAGCCGCATTGGTCCTCAGTCCAATAGTGGATGACTTTCGCCTTACCAAGGTACTCATGGATGGCGGCAGCGGATTAAACCTCATCTACAAGGAAACTCTTCAAAAAATGGAAATAGACTGGAGCCGCATTGAGCGAAGCGGCACAACCTTTAGAGGAATAATCCCCAGCCGGGAAGCATGTTGCACAGGAAAAATCACACTTGATGTGGTGTTCGGTACGCCGGACAATTATAGGTCCGAAGAAGTCACGTTCCAAGTGGCCCCATTCAGCAGTGGATATCACGCTATATTAGGACGGGAGGCATTCACAATTTTTCAAGACATACCCCATTAAGGGTACATGAAGCTTAAGATGCCTGGGCCTGGTGGAATAATCACTCTCGTTAGTGATCCGGACACAGCACTCCGCGCCGAAAACAAGACAGCCGCATTAGCCCTGGAGGCACTATCCGAAGCCCTAGCTGCAGAGGAACTCACCGCGCTGCGCTCCATGGTGAATAGGGATGATGTGATACTCAATAAGAGATCCAAGTCCACCTCCTTTAAACCAGCTGACGAAATAGTCAAATTCCAGGTCCATCCAACGGACCCAACAAAGACGGCCTCCATCAGGGCACAGTTGAACCCTGATGTAGACGCCGCACTACGAGAATTCCTTCGGGAAAATTGGTACATCTTTGCCTGGCACCCTTCAGATATGCCAGGAATCCCACGCAGATTGGTAGAACACAACCTAAACATCCTAAAAGGATTCAAGCCAGTCAAACAGGCTCTTTGGCGATTTTCCGAACCCAAAAGACAGGCAATGGGAGAAGAGCTACCCAAACTACTGGAAGCCGGATTCATCAGAGACATCAAACATCCGGACTGGCTAGCAAACCTGGTAATGGTACCAAAGAAGGATAAATCCTGGCGCCTATGTGTCAATTTTAAAGACCTCAACAAGGCCTGCCCAAAGGATCCCTTCCCCTTCTCCGCATCGACCAAATAATCGATGCTACCGCAGGGCACGATTCATTGTGCTTCCTTGACGCATACTCCGGCTACCATCAAATTAAGATGGCGGAGGCGGACCAAGCCGCAACGGCATTCATTACTCCATATGGACCATTCTGCTTTAACACGATGCCCTTCGGACTCAAAAACGCCAGCGCAACGTATCAGCGCATGATTCAGACATGTCTGGCTACCCAGATCGGCAAAACAGTAGAGGCATACGTATACGACGTAGTCGTCAAAACCAAACACGTCGAAACTCTAGTAGACGATTTGAGGCTCACATTCGACAACCTCCGAGCATATGACATCAAGCTGAATCCGGAAAAATGCGTTTTCGGCGTACCGGCCGGAAAGCTCCTGGGCTTCATTGTATCCTGTAGAGGAATTGAAGCACACCCAGCCAAGATCCGAGCTCTGTCACAGCTGGATATTCCAAAAAACCTCAAACAAATAAAAAAATTGACTGGATGCGTGGCGGCCTTAAGCCGCTGCATCTCCCGTTTGGGAGAAAAGGCATCGCCCCTCTATCGCCTCCTCAGGCGCACCGAGCACTTTGAGTGGACGGATGCTGCCACTGCCGGACTCGAAGAAATAAAAGCCATATTGGCAACAAATCCGGTCCTAGTTGAGCCTAACCTGGGCGAACCAATGTTGTTATATATCACGGCAACACATCAAGTTGTAAGCGCGGTGCTCGTCGTCGAATGAGAAACAGAAGGGCATAAATTCCCTCTTCAAAAACCAGTGTACTACGTATCCACTGTCTTCACCCCCTGCAAGTCCCGTTACCCGCACTATCAAAAGATAGCGTACGCGGTGTTCATGGCATCCCGGAAGCTCCGACACTACTTTCAAGAGTGTTCGATAACAGTGGCCTCTGAAGTGCCCCTCAACGACATTATAAACAACCGCGAAGCGACGGGCAGGATTGCAAAATGGGCCATTGAGCTTGTACCATTCGATATAACTTACAAACCTCGGCGAGCTATAAAGTCGCAAGTCTTGGCTGACTTTGTCGCTGAATGGACTGAAGCCGAACTCCCTAAAGAGTACGTCGCATACTCCAATTGGATTATGCATTTCGACGGCTCCAAAATGTTGGCCGGTTTGGGGGCTGGCGTCGTATTGACGTCCCCAACCGGGGACACAGTCCAATACGTACTCCAGATAATGTACACAGACTCCAACAATGCAGCAGAATACGAGGCCCTCCTACATGGCCTCCGGATGGCAATCTCCATGGGCATTCAACGCCTAGAGGTGCACGGGGATTCAAACCTTGCAATATCCCAAGTAAATGGAGACTTTGACACCAAGGATCCGAAAATGGCAGCCTATCGTAACGCTGTCCTAAAAATGTCAGCTCGGTTCGAAGGACTCGAATTCCACCACGTAGCCCGGGATAATAACCAAGCAGCCGACGTATTGGCACGCATCGGCGCGAAACGCGACGCTGTCCCTCCAAACATCTTCCTGGAACGGCTCTTTAAGCCATCCGTACTATGGGAAGAGGAGTCCGGAAATAACAACCCGAAAGCAGCCGCACTACCCAACACAGAACAATCTGACATAATCGGCGGCTCGGCCGATGAAATAACACCTTCAGCCCACGAAATAATGGCAGTAATTGCCCCGTGGACAGAGCCATTCCTAGCCTACTTAATTAGGCAGGAACTTCCAGAAGACCAAAATGAGGCCCGCTGCATAGTTCGGCGATCTAAAGCCTACAAGGTCCACGAGCGAGAACTTTATAAGAAAAGCACAACCGGAGTCCTTCAAAGGTGTATCTCCGAAGAGGAAGGGCAAAACCTTCTGGCTGAAATTCATGTCGGACTAGGCGGACACCACGCCGCAGCTCGGGCCCTTGTACGCAAGGCCTTCCGAACAGGATTTTATTGGCCGGCGGCTTGGGAAGATGCTCAGGACTTAGTCCAAAGATGTGTTGGTTGTCAGCTCTGTGCTAATCAGAGCCATATGCCACCTACCGCCCTCAAAACTATACCCATTACCTGGCCGTTCGCGGTCTGGGGGCTGACATGGTTGGACCCCTTAAAGGGGGAACCCACAAGCAAAGGTACCTATTGGTCATGGTGGACAATTTCACCAAATGGATAGAGGCCAAGCCAGTTAAAACGGCAGAGTCCGGACCAGTGATAGACTTCATATCCGGGGTAGTACACTGTTATGGCGTCCCCCATAGCATCATCACTGATAACGGCACGAACTTCACGGCCGACAAGGTCAAACTCTGGTGCAAAAATATGGGCATTAAGCTCGATTACGCTTCAGTCTATCACCCTCAAACCAACGGTCAAGTTGAGCGAGCAAATGGTCTGATAATGAGCGGCATCAAGCCCAGACTAGTGCGGTCCCTTACGGAATCTAACACGCACTGGGTAGAGGAGCTTGACTCCGTGCTCTGGGGGCTACGGACCACACCAAACCGTACTACCGGTTTCACACCATTTTTCATGGTATACGGCGCAGAGGCAGTTTTGCCCTACGACATAATTCATGACTCACCTCGAGTGTGCATGTACGAAGAAAGAGAAGCCGAGCTTGATCAACAAGACAGCTTGGACGCATTGGAGGAAGAACGCGATGTGGAAAAGGCCCATTCCACATTCTATCAGCAGCAGGCTCGAAGATATCAAAGCAGAGAAGTACGGGCCAAAACTTACTACGTTGGCAAACTAGTTCTACGCCTGCCGGACAAGAAGAAGGACAAACTCAAGCCCAAATGGGAGGGTCCCTTCATCATCGACCAAGTCCTGACCGGCGGAGCATACCGTTTGCGAAATGCATCGGACAACCGACTCGAGCCGAACCCATGGAACGCGGCCCGCCTCCGAAGATTTTACGCCTAGCGCCGGACTAAGAGTTCGTTTCCTTCCTCCGTCCATATTTTTACACTTCAGCCGTCTTTTCATTTCTCTCATTTCTCTCACCTTTTTCATAAAAGCCCTTAGAGGCCTATTTGCACATTGTTCGCACACACTTGATGTGCTATCCGCACTCATTATACCTGGGGGCTTCTTTACCAGAAGCTTACTTATCCGGGCTTCATGCCCAACACATGTGTCAAACTTCCACATGTATCTTTTATTCACCATTATATGCATCGATATGACTTAAGTTTTGGCCAAGCTGGGTTGCCTGGCTCCTGTGCTTACCCCTACGTTCCCGATTGTTCGGCTAGGAGGTAAAGGGAGCACCTCTGCGATTGTTACTGCCGGGTCAGCCGGATGTGTACCTCAGACTGGGTGAAGCCGAAATCTAGCGTTCTTAAGGGATTATTCGGTCGGTGACTTAAAAGACGATTTCTTAAACATTTATCCATCTCCCCCCAGATGTTTTCCTGCTTTTTTTTCTCAATCCGGACATGCACTTTAGGGCATGCCTCCCAGGGAAAGGAACCCTTAATGGAACTATTCTCCCTAGATGTTTCTTACTAACCATGTAATATAACATAACTAGTTGGGCACTTGTCTGATAAAGCACTAATGACCCCTACGCCTGGTCTCCATGCATGCCCTGGTTTTGTCATAACCGAGAAGGTATTCGGACACACTCCGGACTCTAGGGTCCCGAGGTCGAAGCGGAAAGGTCGGCAAAGACAAACGATCTACAATCCGGTTAGAAGGCATTTTACATGTCATTTTAAATACATTGTCAAAATGACTGATTGTACTCCTCCTCAATCCTGTCTAACAGGCTGTCTAATTTACAGTCCCGTTGGGAATACTTAGCGGCCAACTCTACTTGGTTGTACACTAAGCTCACAGGGATCTCCTTCCCATCAGGCCCCATAGGTCTGACCTCGGCCATGTGGTTTGGATCTGCCTTCTTGTACCGCGTCTTCACCATGGCCCAGGCCTCCCTGGCACCTTGATGGCAGGCCGATATCTTCCATAAGCGGAAGCGCTGCCGTGCTCCCTGAAGCTTCTCCGCAAGCTCTCCAACGCCCTCGGGTAAGGAGACGGATGGCCATAGGGCTTGGACGACGCCACTCATCGCCTGCCGAACACGTTCGAGCAGTTGCACCATCTCGGGAAGTTGGTCACCCGTCGAAACGGGCATTTCCTCCGCAGGGCGACCTGTGAGCGCACCTACAAGGCATATTTCTGTCAGTAGGCTTCCTCGCCGAACTCTTCTTTTCAAAAGAATTCGCTCAAGCACTTACCGTAGATGCCGCGACAAAGCCGCTGATTCTCCTTCACGGAGCCAGACAGCTCGGCCCGAACACCTTTCAGCTCTTCCCCAAGCTGGGTGTGGGCATCCTGGAGTTTGTTCCTCTCCTGCTGTACCTTCATAAGCACCCTCTCGCCGGCCTTCAGCTGGCGCAGTAGGTGTTGCTTGTCCGGATATAGTCCGGCAACATCTGCAATATCAAAGTCAGACTTACACGCACGCCGCGCACCGCTTATCGTTTTGAAATAATGTGTTACCAGGAGGGGTCTCTGTGTCTCCTCTTGCGGCAGCGAGTGCGGCCTCAAGTTGGGCCTTGCACTCTTGCAACTCCTGGGACAATTGGGCATTCTTCTATGTAAGATCCTGCAAATTATATGATCCTTAAATCAGTTACTTTAACTACTTTAAGTCTCGGGGGTTACTGGCATATATAACCATTAAAATCTCTTACCCGTATGTCTTTTACATATTGCTCCCTGGCTCTGGTTAAACCATCTCGAGCAGCACGGAGGTGCGCGTCTCCCGCGTTAAAGACATTCAACGCCTCTGGGGAGAAACACGCGTCACGCAGAACTGTCCGCCGACGCCTATGATTCATGGCGCTCTCCACCTCAGACCTGGTGGTGGACAGCCGGTCGGCATCCTCCACTGGAGGAGAATCCGGCTCGCGCCTTGCGCTCGCCTCCCCCTTCGGACCAGGTGTTGGATCCTGGCGGGCGGAGGCTTGGTTGGCAACCTCTCCGGACACCGTCCGGCGAGTGCTCTTTCTCCTGGAAAGGTCATGAGCGTTAATACGCCTCCTGGAAATCCTTTTCCTAAATAACAAGATGCAGGCTATACCGTTGCGGTGACATTTCGACCCGCGCCGCACTCCTCTTCCGCTTGCAGGGCCGGACTGACCCTTGTTGGTCAGCCGCCATGGGCTCGGCTTCCTGCCTTGAAGGCACCTCCTGCGAGACACCATTATATATGATGGTTAGTAATGCGCAAGGACGAAATGATGGTGTCAGGACTTCGGTCATATTCACCTGGGAAGCCGGGGTTAGGCTGGGGTAGTCAGCCGTGATGGCGACTAAAGCATTGTCCATGCTGAGTTGGTGGAACACCCCGTCAATTAGCTCCACCTTTATGTCCGGATCCTCTTCGGAGGCTGGATCAAGGGATCTTCCTGGATCCTCGGGTTGTGGGGCCGGACTATGTATGCTCTCCACAGTCCGGCGCAGTTCCTGCGTCAAATCCATAAAGTAAGGTACTTAACTTTGAAAGCACGGGTCGGATAAATAAACGTCCGCTTACCCAGCTCCGAGGGTTATTCATTGAGAACCCATTCAATGGGCTCGTCTAGAGGAAGTCTTCCTTCTCCACCTTGTACAGGCCGGACATAATCTTCACCAAATCTTCGGCCGACTCCGGCCCTTTGCGGCCATGACGGGTGGCATCATTTTCCCCGTTGAAATCCCACATGGGGTGGCACCTATATTGCAGCGGCTGCACCCCCCGCATTATGTACGTGGCCATGACTCCAATCATGGTCAATCCGGAATGGGCCATCAATCTTATCCGGCCCATCAAATAATGGACGCCCTTGTCTTCCTCCAGTTGAGGGCTCCGCGGGCGCCAGCTTAGGCGTTTCTTCAGAGGAGCCCCACTAAACTCCGGGAGGCCGATCCGAACTGGGTCCGGCAGTGGAGCGTCCTCTACATAGAACCATTCCGAAGGCCAGTCTTCGGACGCCTTCTTCGGGGTTCCGGATGGGTATCCGGTCCCGGCGATGCGCCATGTTTCGACATCGCCCACTTGATATATTGACCCCTCGTGAGAATGGGGTATGAGGCAGAATAGCCTCTTCCACAGTGCAAAATGGGGCTCGATGCCCAGGAATAGCTCGCAAAGAGCTACAAAACCCGCGATATGCAGAATAGAGGCGGGCGTGAGGTGATGGAGCTGGAGTCCGTAGAACTCCAGGAGCCCACGGAGGAACGGATGTACAGGAAATCCGAGCCCCCTTATCAGATAGGGGACGAAGCACACCCGCTCTCCTTTAGAGGGGCTAGGGGTGGCCTCCGCTTGCTTCCCACCTTTGTAGCTGGACATCCCGGCTCGAACCGGGACCATAAAGGCCGGAGGAAGATATCCCTCCGCTTGAAGCTTCACCAGCTCGTTGTGCGGAACCGAGCATCTCCTCCAATCTCCTGGCAGAGGGCTGGGAGCGCGAGAGGAGGAGCCGCGACGATGGTCCATGAGGGAATGGGTTTTAGGTCAAGAGCGCTCCGATGAGTACTCGCAGAGGGAAGATGGTGTGATTTGGATCTGGATTCCTATCTCTCTTATAGGCAGGTTATTTGCGCAGCTAGGGGGTAAAACATAAAAGATACCCTAGCTTTTTGCATTCGTGCGACGCGTGGAAGTGGGCCATTATTGGGCGTGGAAGCCAAGGAGCGCAACATTTGTGAGGGAGCCGGACACTGTTCGGCAAACACATGGAATTTGGAGGAGAACCCGCCTTGCAACGCCAAGGACTATATACGCGCTGGACTCGTCGTCATTGAAGCCTGGTTCGGGGGCTACTGAGGGAGTCCTGGACTAGGGGGTGTCCGGATAGCCGGACTATCATCATCGGCCGGACTCCAAGACTATGAAGATACAAGATTGAAGACTTCGTCCCGTGTCCGGAGGGGACTTTCCTTGGCGTGGAAGGCAAGCTTGGCGATACGGATATGTAGATCTCCTACCATTGTAACCGACTCTGTGTAACCCTAGCCCTCTCCAGTGTCTATATAAACCGGAGGGTTTTAGTCCGTAGGACACACAACCATTACAACAATCATACCATAGGCTAGCTTCTAGGGTTTAGCCTCCTTGATCTCGTGGTAGATCCACTCTTGTACTACCCATATCATCAATATCAATCAAGCAGGAGTAGGGTTTTACCTCCATCGAGAGGGCCCGAACCTGGGTAAAAACATCGTGTCCCTTGTCTCTTGTTACCATCCGCCTAGACGCACAATTCGGGACCCCCTACCCGAGATCCGCCGGTTTTGACACCGACAGTAACCCCAAATCAAATCCCAATTAAAAGTATCATCATTAACCCAAATCAAATTAATTAAAGTAACATGTTGAGATCACATCAATAGATTCAAGTACTAGATACTCAAGATGTCCATAACTGGGGACACGGCTAACCATGATTAGTTTATACACTCTGTAGAGGTTTGCACACTTTTCCCCACAAGACTCGACCACATCCATGATCGGATGATTGAGACGTAGTTTTCTGAAGCATTAACTCTCTACTCCGGGCGGATCGGTACAGCTACTTTCCCCTACATCTGCTACTCCACCTCTTCAAGAGCTCACGGAACTTACTCAACTATGCCAGAGCCCATAATTGCTTGTGGCTGCACACGGAAGTTTCTAGCATGAATAATCTTATGATCCCTTTGAGTCTGGGTGGCATTACATAGGAAAATCACACGGGTACTCCGGGATTTCTAAAAACAGGAAACACTGGGTTCCCCAGGTGCCTCAACGAATCCACCTAGATGTATATTAAAGTTGCCACCTTAATGTTATCCATGATTAAATAACTCTCAAACTTCCATGTGTAAATCACGATCCAATCCCCGTCTATGAGCATGGCTAAGCAATAAATAAGCATAACGTATATTCCCGGGCTGATCAAAAGGCATTAGGTTCCTACCTCAAGCACTACAACGAAACCACATGTTCCCAATCCTACTCATGCAAATATTTGAGGGCAGAACTAATGCATAGTAAAAGCTAGGTATAAAAGAGTATGATCAAAGTGTAACTTGCCTTGCTGACAATCTGCAAACTCTAGAGATTTGTAGTAACAAGCTTCGCACTCCGGGTAATCTAGCATAGACAAACAATAGCATACATAAGGAATCACTCAAACGAAACACGAGAAAACCGAGAAAAGATCGAAATTGAACATGAAACAAGAAAACGGCTTAAACTAACAAGAGTCAAACCTAACAACATTATTATCATGTGGATTAGATCTTAACAGTAGGTACAAGTGATTAGCTACGAGTTGCAAAAAGAATCAACTCAAACGGAGCAACGAAAATCCAAATACGAATGAAACAAGATTGTTTACTAATCTAGACTAAACTCAAATTTTATAGTACCAAAATCATTATCAAGTTTGATAACTGGAAAGAATAGAACGATACGAAGATTTAGGTGTTGGTTTCATCTAATTTGGATTAACGAGTAAAAAGTTACGCTAGTTTCAAGATCAGGGGCTAAATTGCGATAAAACTATTCGTGGATAGGTCCCTGGCCGAAAAAACTAAAAAAATCCTACAGCGCGAACGTTCGCTAACAGAACTTATACAGCGAAAACCGTTCGTTAAAGCGAACGAACGAACGAACGTTCGTTAAGTAATAAAACCGAAACTAAACTGATCTAATAAACGAATCGGCTAAACTGGAAAAAAACCCGACAACCCCCCCCCTCCCCCCCAAAAAAACGATCTAGGTTTTTACCTAAAACCGACAAAAGCCAGCAGGGTCGGCAGCGGTTCCGGCAAGATGGCGACGTGCGGCGGGCGGCACAGGGCTCGCAGGACGGCGGCAGCTACAGGAGGTCGCGCGGGTCAGCGGTGCGAAGCGCTGGAAAGCGGCGGGAGGCGGCGGCAGATAGCGCGGACGGGGTCCAAAGCCCCAGGGGTGCAACTATTTAAGGGGGGGGGGCTTGGCCTCAGGAAGCGGAGTCCCAGGCAGCGATGACGGCGGCTTGGGCTTCAGCCTGCTCGGCTGGGCCTTCAGCCTAGTCGGGAGGAAAGATTTTTTTTTTAAATAAATTTTGCCCGAAGGAAAAATCCTAATAAAATATAAAAATACTAAAAATTCCAGAAACAATTTTCACCATCCAAACCTAATATTTAGGACAAGATGAACATTTTTCTGGACTAAGATGCAACTTTAAAAAATGCAATGTTTTTCTAATTGAAATATAATAGCAAATAAAATACCAATAAAATCATAATTTGATTTTAAAATTCTTTCTCCAATATTTCTCTTGGGTTGAAGAAGTCATATTATCTTCTCTCATGTATTTTTCATATTGCAAATAATTGGAGAGAAAAATAATAAAATCAAATTGATCCCTTCTCCAATTTGAAATAAATTCAAATATGAATTTTGTGAAACCTCGAACTCTCTCCTGGGGTGCTTGAGTTTATTAAGATTTCTAGGATCTCAACCAAATGCAAGAATAAATATGATATGCATATGATGATCTAGGTATAACATCCAAATTGAAAATTGGGATGTTACAATGTTGCTCCGCCCGAAGTGGACCCCAACAACTGTCTATAGAAACCATCAATATGGGTCCGCAATTCCGCTGCCCTGGAATAAATATCGTACATGGAAGAATTCATTGTTGGTGTCTCCTTTTAGAATCCATCGTTGTATCCCTCTTTGTCTCCCGTACATTTTCTCACACATCAAGAAAAAAATCATTTCATCTTCCGCTGTGTACCTCCTATCCAACTCATCATGGAATAGGCCACTACTATTCACCTCTGTGTCAAGCAATTTTATTTCAACTATTAATGTGTCCTTATGCACCCTTATCTGGCTTCCCACATTTGCCCCCATCCCTTAAGTGATGTCGCAAACGACGAATACAATGTTGCCATTCATCTAGGACATCACACAACGGTCCATACCGATCTGGTCGGTTAGCCCACGCCTCTCCCCATATGTACTTTACCCTCTTCACAAACCCAGGCTATAAGATCCATTGCTTCTCAAAATAAAAGCGCTCCGGTATTCGGCGGTACGACTCCCTAGAGTGTAAGTGAGGGGGCAATGTTCAGATTCCAAACGTGTCTCAACCATGAGGGAGCACGTCAGGAATTTAGTCTCTCACTCAGTTGATACTAAGATCCAGTCCAACGCACACCTAATCGGGTTTTCCTGGTTTTTGGTCAATGTGAAGTGAGCACCCACACATTGTAGCTCAATTAGCGCCAAGTCTGCCACCCACTTATTGAACGTTTCAACTAGGCCCTGGTCATTTATTATCCATTCCTCTTGTACTCTACTAATCGTAACATAGTAACCCTCCCAATGATGACGGGTTTTATTGAATTCGAGACCTTGTCAAAAATTTCCCGCCAAAAATCGGGTGATCTAGACTGGTCGGCCGGTCCATACAGCACTAGCAGATCCCATTTAAAGTTATTGCTACATTGAATCAACTAAACACCTGGAAAAAATTCCCCCTGAAGGAAGAGATAACCTCGAATGTCTCCTTGTTCAGAACTAAAAGGATCTCCCCCGACCTGTCGGCTGCCGGCACCCATTCCCAGTGAAATGGCATGGATTTAGCCAATGAATCCACCTCCACTTGAGAAAAGATGTGCATATTATTTCTTGTAGGCTAACAAAATCAAGGCGTTGATCTCTACTATATTCGATCAATTTTCGCCTTTGGTCTCGATCTCCGAGCTCCCTTAAATTCCAGAAAATGCCCCTCATTGCATCACCGAGGGGGATCGGGGCCCCGCCCCATTAGTCGTGTAATCTACCTGGTTGGTGCCCCCTCATCCGCGGCCACGACCGCGTCCACGCCCTCCACCACTCCCCTGCTAGAGGTGGCACCACCTAACGATGCTGCTGTCTCGCTGGTAGGATAGTATCGGTAAACACCATTCTTGCCAAGTCCTGATGAGCAATGGCCTCAACAATTCTTTTGTCATGTCATCTTTTAACCCTTTCTTTAAATAACTTGGCATTTTCATAAGCTTGGGTTTCATCTAGAGAACTAATGTCAAATAACCTCTTTTCACTGGCAAGTTTACAAATCATAGTTAAGTTCTTTAATTACCCAATAAGGTCTATATTCTAATTGTAGAGGTAAGTGACATGATTTTCCATAGATCATTTATAAGGAGATATGCCCATATCGCTTTTACAAGCAATTCTATAAGCCCATAATGCACCATCAAGTTTCTTAGACCAAATCTTTCTTGATCTATTAACGGTCTTTTGCGAATTAATTTTATTTCTCTATTGCCCAATTCAACTTGATTACTAGACCGAGGATGATATGGGGATGCAATTCTATGGTTGACATCATATTTAACTGGGAGTTTGCGGAATGCACCATGAATGAAATGTGAACAACCATCAGTCATTAAATATCAGGGACTCCAAACCTAACAAAGATAACTTCTTTAAGCATGTTAATGGATGTGTTGTGATCAGCACTACTAGTTGGAATAGCTTCTACCCACTTAGTAACATAATGAACAACAACTAAGATATGAGTGTACCCATTAGAGGAAGGAAAAGGTCCCATATAATCAAAGCCCCAAACACGAAATGGTTCAATAACAAGTCAATAATTCATAGGCATTTCCTGACGACTACCAATATAACCAATTCTCTGACATTCATCACAAGAAAGGACAAACTTATGTGCATCTTTGAAGAGAGTAGGTTAATAACAACCAGATTGTAATAACTGATGTGCGGTTCTGTCTCCGACATGGTGCCCTCCGTATGCTTTAGAATGAAACTTTCATAAGATTTACTCCTGTTGATGCTTAGGTACACCTCATCTAATAATACCATCTACTCCTTCTTTATATAAATATGGGTCATCCCAAAAGTAATGTCTTAAATCAAGGAAGAACTTTTTCTTTTGTTGGTATGTAAAGCTAGATAGTATATATTTAACAACATGTAATTACAATAGTCTACATATCACTGATTATTATGAGAAGTAGAAACAGATATAACAACTAATTTCTCATCAGGAAAACTATCATCAATAGGCAGTAGGTCATCAAGAACATTTACCATTCCAGACAAGTTATCTTCTACAAGATTCTCAGCTCCTTGTAATGAAAGCACTCACCTAATCAGTCTAGGTTTAGAATCTTTATTTTCCATAAGATATTTAATAGAAGCATGATCAATATGAATGGTTACTTTAGAATCAATAATAAAAGGTCTGAATTTATCACATGCAAACACAACTGCTAAAAATACTTTATTAATAGTAGCATAATTCTTTTCAGCACTATCTAGAGTCTTACTAGCATAATGAATAACATCCAATTTCTCATCAACTCTTTGACCGAGAACATCACCAATAGCATAATGACTAGCGTCACACATGATTTGAAAGGGTAGGTTCTGATCAGGTGGTTGAACAATAGGTGCAGAAATCAAGTGTCACAGCCCTAGATTATGGCTTGTATTAGTTGCACCTTAGAGCACTTATGTTTCATGTCTAAATTTCTGAAACTTGAACTGAGGAAATTAGAAAGCCTCAAAGCTTTTAAAAGACGGGCAAGAACCCTTTAAATTGCATTCAATGATTCCAAAATGCCCTAAAAATCATTTTGGTAATTTGGGCAAGAGATATATATCAAACCAAAATTCTGGAACATTTTTATGGAATATTTAGGGACATTGAATTTAAATCATATTCTACTAGAATTTATAGTTATATTCATAATATATGATGAATATATTCTCAAATGCCCTGAGATAATTTATCTATATGTGGAGAAGTCCATTAAGTGACTTAAAAATATCCAGGGGAGTTTTAGCACCGTTTTCAATTGTTTTGAATTTGGAATTAGTGGCAAAGAAATAAAAAAAGAAAAGAAAACAGAAAATAAAACAAAAGGGAAGAAAACTTACTTTGCAGCCTACCTGCGGCCCAGCAAGTCAGCTAGCCCAGCCCACCACCTGGGCCCTGCCAGTCACCCCCTTCATCTCGCCAGAAGGATGGGAGGCGCGTGCCGGACGCGTGCGCCCATGCGCCAGCCACCTCCTGCTTGTCTGCCATCCTCCCGACCCCCAGGACGACGCCACGCCACCCCGCAGAACCCCCTCGACCCATCCCTTGTCCTCACGTCTCCTCTGCCTCTCTTCCCCGCTCTTCTCACTCGCGTCCGAGAGCACCGACGAGCACCACCGCGTCCACCGCGCTTCCCTCATCCCTCTGCCTACTCCAACGGATCCGCCTCGACCACCTCTTCCTCCTCACCAAGCAACATACCGCATGAAGCTCTGCATCGCATACATGCCATCGTTTGAACCGCGGGCACCGCCGATCGCCGACACTGATTCACAGTTTTTAGCGCCTCCCCGAGCCCACTAGCCTGCTCTGCGAGTCCGCCATGAGCATCTCGCTGTTTCCCCTCTCTTCCCCCCTCGATTACATGTCGTAGCCATCGCTACCATCGAGCCCGAGAGCTCGGCTCCACCGGTGATGTCGCCACCGTGGCCTGAGCTTGACCGAGCCGTGCCCTTGCACCGCATCTTGCTCTTGGTGCCTCCAGGAGGACGCCTAGCCCCTTTGCTTGCTCGCCTGCTTGTTCTAGCACCGCGCCCCTGCAGGCAGTAGCTCCGTCCGCCGCCCCGCTCACCGCCATCCGCGATTCCGGCCACCTTAGCACCACCCACCACCACCGGTTGACGCGCCTTGGCGTGCTGCATCTGCAGGACCCAACCGCGCGAGCTCCCCTCGCCGGAGTTGGCCGGACGGGTAACCCCGTCGAGTCCCGATTAGCGCCGGCGGCTAACTGCCGTTTTGGATGACGTGGACACGTCATTAGGGGCTAATGCCACTAACTAAACCCCACAGACACTGATAGTGGAACCCACCACATTAATTAAGTGTAAGATTTATTTCTATTTAGGATTAGATTAAGTACAACGGGCCCTAACTGTCAGGGTTGACCTGCCCAGTCAGCGTTGACCTAGTCCCACTGGCCAGCCTCTGTTTAGGCCTTGTTACACTGACATGCGGGACCCACAAGTCAAGTTTGACCCGGAACGGTCTGTTTACCAGTGACGTTAGCATGACGTGTTGCTGATGTAGTAATGTTTTTCTAGGATTTTAAATAAATTAGAAATGATTTATTTATTTCAGAAAATGTTCAAACTTCTAAAAATCATAGAAAATCAACCTGAACTCCAATTGAAATAATTTATATATGAAAAATGATCAGAAAAATCCAATCTATCCATCTGTACTATTTTCATGCATATTAGAACAACTTATGACTACTATGTAGGACAATTCAATTAAATGGCATTTAAGAAATCACATATGGAGTTTGAATTTGAATCTTTGATTCAAACCAACTTCATTTAATCTGGTTGCTAGTTGCATTAGCTCAAACCACAACATATTGCCATGTCACATTCATGCATCATATTGTTGCATTGCATTGATCGTGTTTTCCTTTCTGTTGCCGGTAATTGTCCTCGTTTAGTAGATGTGCTCCGACGATGAGTTCGCTGACACCGATGAAGAACTATACTATCTTCAGAAGTACCAGGCAAGAAAAACCCCCTTGTTCATTTCGATACAATTCCACTCTCTTGCTCCTACTCTCTTTTACTGCATTAGAACAACAACGATTCAAGTATTACCTGTTGCGATAGTTGAACCCCTTTCCTCTGCATGACCTGTCATTGCCACAGTAAATAGATGAAACCCACTAGCATGAGTAGGAGTTGTTTGAGCCCTGATGTGCCTACACATTCATGTTTGTTTGTCATGCCTGCTACTGCTTAGAGTTGAGTCAAGTCTGATTCATCGGGCATGAATTGGAAAGTTGTGAACATGTCCTACTGTTGAGAGCTAAGTGTGTGAATATGATTTGGTAAAGGTAGCAGTGAGAGGCCATGTAGGAGTACATGGTGGGTTGTCGCATTGAAACCATCCTCAGGAACTGAGTTATGCGTTTGTGATCCATGAACATCTATTATCACACATTGGAATGCTTAAGTGCCCCTCTCGACTTATTAACCAACTTGATCTCTGTCCATGAGTTGCAACTAGTTTATGGTGTTTGTAGGTAGTGCTAGTAGTCTACCAAATGGCACCCGATACAGGTGGGCTTGGGACAGACTAAGTGTAGTGGCACGGTGTACCATGTGGCACCTGAATGGTGGGCTTGGGAACCCTGCTCATATCGTTTGGGGCCGGGAGCGACACCTCGGCCGGATCTCCTTGCGGATGGAACCCGAATAGGCGATAAACCTGGACTAGAGACTTGTGTGGTTTGTCAGGTTGTGGCCGACACCCTCGCCAGGCTTCCGCTTGAAGGTTGCCGAGATACATAATGTTTACATGGCGGTAAGAGGCGAGAGCGTGTGTGAAGAAGTACACCCCTGCAGGGTCAACATCATCTATTCGAATAGCCGCGTCCGCGGTAATGGACCTCTGGGTCGCCTATACAGTTCATACACAAGTGAAAGTGGATACTCTAAAATACGCAAGATAAGCGTGAATGCTATGGATGGCATTCTCGTAGGGAGACGGGAGCGGATCCATAGAGGTGTATTGATATGGTGAATATGTGGACTCGTGTGCGCCACCTTAAAAGAGTTACTTGCAGTCGTAGTTCAGGATAGCCACCGAGTCAAAGCTGGCTTGCTGCAGTTAAACCCCACCATCCCTTTGTTGATACTGATGCATATGTAGTTAGTTTTGATGTTAGTCTTGCTGGGTACATTTGTACTCACGTTTGCTTAATTTATGTTTTTGCAGAGAGACTCCAGTTTCACTAGTAGTTCCGCGTGGACTTCGATGTTTAGCTTGTTACCTCAGCTATGATCTTTAGCCCTCTAGAGGGTCTTATAGATAGTCAGGCTTCCTAGCACTTTTCATTTGTAGTTGTCTGTACTCAGACATGTTATGCTTTCGTTGTTTGTATTCTCTGAATGTTGGGTCATGAGACCCATGTTTGTAATACTTGGGTCCTCGGAGCCTATTCAATAAATACTTTGAGTTGTAGAGTCATGTTGTGATGCCATGTTGTATTTGCACATATCGCGCATATTGTGTGTATGATTATTGAAATGCTAGGTATGTGTGGGATCCGACAACCTAGTTGTTTATTCTTAGTAGCCCCTCTTACCGAGAAATGCCTCCTAGTGCTTCCACTGAGCCATGGTAACTTGCTACTGCTCCGGAATACTTAGACTGGCTGGCATGTGTCCTTTTTCGTTCCTGTGTCTGTCCCTTGGGGGACATGTGTAACGCCCTGGATCCGATTCGCCAGGTGTCTTCCAGCTATTTGTCGTTGTTGCCAGTTCATTTGCTTGCGTGTTGCATTTTTCCATGTCATCATCTACATTTCATCTGCATGTTTTTCAAAACTTGCATCTGTTCGGGTTCCCCCAGTTCTCTCCGTTGTCTGTTCTGAGCCCTACCACACTCGCACGCGCCCGTCGCACCTCTCAGACCTTGTTTCGTGAGCAGGAGAAAAACATTCTCGGAATGGACCGAGATTTGCCGAGTGTCCTTGGTATATCACCGGTAGACCGCCCGTCAAATTTGGTTCCATTTGGAGGTCATTTGATGCCCCAACGGTTAACCGTGTAACCCCAAAACCCCCTTCTCTTTGCAGCCTAGCACCTCTTCACATAGCCCACCTAGCCCATCTAACTCCCCTCCATGCTCTCCGTCTTTCGATCACGATCGTGTGGGCGAAAACCGCACCCCATTTGGACTCCCCTAACTCCCTCTACGTATAAAACACCCCCTCCCCCGAAATTTGCGGATGAGACCACCTGTAACCCTAGCCCCACTCCTCCGCGCCGCCAGACATGTCTGCCTCGGCGCCGGATTCGTCCACCCGCCCCCTCGCCTCGGCCAATAGCGAGCCACCACATCACCCTGTCGCCGTTCTCCTCCAACCACGCGCCGCCGCGACTCTCCTCTCTCTCCTACCCGCCGCCGGCCCGCGCGGCCCAGGGCAGGCCCACCCGGGCCAAAGCGCTGCCGCCCCGCGCCGAGCTCACTCACCCGCGCCCCGCCGCCGCGTTCGCCGCCTG
>NC_041389.1:158927751-158934462 GCF_002162155.2 Triticum dicoccoides
GCGCCCTCCAGCGCTCCCCGCCGTCTCCCGTGGGCGCTGCCGCCTCCGGGGACCACGCCGTCCCGGATCCGGCGCCCCCCTCGCCGGCCCCCGCTCCGGCGACTTCCCCTTCCCCGTCTCCGGCCATCCTCAGTTCGCGCGCCGTCCCAGATCCAGATCTGGAGTAGGTTGACCCCCGAAATATCTCTCGTCCCTGAAATAATTGCTTTCTAGTGTCATGTTCATCATGCCATGACTTCTTGTGTGCTGCTCTGTTTTGTGCGTGTAATATACCAAAATGTTCACTGTGAGATGCTCTTCATTTCATTCCATTGTGCCATGCTTGTTTGAGTCCATCTTGATGCCCTAATCATTGTTACAAGAGTGCTAAATCATGTTAACCTGCTGAAACTGTTATAACTTGCTGTTTTGTCATTTTCGTTGCATTTTGTGTGTGCATCCTATGAGCATGATGTCTACATGTTTTAGGAGCATTTTCATGTCATCTTTACAGTCGTGCAATCCATGAATTTTTGTGTGCCTTGTGGTGAGTGATTCAAGCTTGGGAAGTAGGGTACTTGCTGTTACTGTTTTGCTAGGCTGAATCTGCTATATCATGATGCTATGTAAACCTGCTACTATAGGTCATTCTATCCATAATCTGGAGATGTTCACTAAGGATGTTATGTTATATATGTTATGCTCTCTCCATCCATTCCCTGTGTTGCTTTTATGGCCTGATGTAGCTTGTTGTTATCTTGCTCCAAAGTTGCTAAATAATGTTGCTGTCAGCCTGTTAACATTAAGTTCAGTTTTGCCATGAGTTTTTCTAGTGATCCATGCACACTATGACTATGCTCTTGCCATGTGTTGCTTCATTGTCATGTCATCTTACTGCCTCTTGACTTAACATGCCATGAAATGCTCTGTGGGGAGTGGTACAAGCTCACCAACATGCCTACTTATCATTGTTTCTGCCATGTACTGTTATTCTGAATCCGCCATATCATTTGCCATGTTTGCATGGATGCTACCTACTTTTCTGTCGATCTTTGTATTAAGTTCAATATGGGAGTTTTGTTAATTAATTCTATTAATAGCATGCCATACCTTTGTTTTCCAAGATAAGTTCCTGTAACATGTTGTTTGAGAGCTCTAAACATTGTAACCTGATGTTATTTCTGTCATGCTCGGTGATTTTCTGCAAAGTCTGTGAACTGTTATTATTTGCAATCTGGCCATGTCCTTTTGAGCATGTTCTAGTGATTTCTGGAGATAGCTTAGTGTTCATGCTTTGTCATACTTTACCTGTACATCATATCCATGCATTTTGTTTTCATGTTGAGGTGCTGTAGCATAATGTTTTGATGCTTGCTAGATGCCTAG
This sequence comes from Triticum dicoccoides, assembly GCF_002162155.2. Taxonomy (NCBI): domain Eukaryota; kingdom Viridiplantae; phylum Streptophyta; class Magnoliopsida; order Poales; family Poaceae; genus Triticum; species Triticum dicoccoides. The sequence goes on from NC_041389.1 coordinate 158,929,117, forward strand.
TTGCTGTTTTGGACAGCTTGTCCTTTAAACTTGTTTCATGTGTATGTGTTGAACCGTTGCTCCGTTTGGAGTGTGCTCTATATGAAACTTGCTTAGTTTTACCTGTAGCTTCATAGTACCTTGTTGCATTGATGTTTTGAGTGTGTTTGCTTGATGTTCGCATGCCTTTTGCGTCAATGCCATGGTTAACTTGTTTTGCTCATATCTTCTAGGCCGTAGTTCCGAACTAAATGAACTTTATATGTAACTTGACTAGAATTGCATGTAGATCATCTTGGTGCATCTTAACTTGCTGTTTAATAGCTTGAACATAAGGTTTATTCAGATCTAGACCAATTTCGAAGTTTGCATATGAGGACTTACCGGATTTGTTATATTCTGTTTCCGGCCTCATTTAGACTTGCTTTGATGTGTTGCTCTTGTATGCATCATCTCTTGCCATGAGTAGCCGCATGTAGCCTTGTCATGCATCATGCTTGGTTGTGCATCATGCCATGTCTATGTGTTGTGTGTTTACCATGTGTTTGCTTCTTTTCGGTTGTGCTCCTTCTCGTTAGTTCCTGTTTCGTTGCGATCGTGAGGATTCGTTCGTCTACGCTTGGTTCGTCTTCGAGGCTTCATCTTCTTAATGGACTCGTTCTTCTTCCTAGTGGGATTTTAGGCAAGATGATCGTCACCTTGGATCTCACTACTATCATTGCTATGCTAGTTACTTCGTTCTATCGCTATGCTGCGCTACCTATCACTTGTTCATCAAGCCTCCCAAATTGCCATGTCCGCCTCTAACCTTTAACAACCTTCCTAGCAAATCGTTGCTTGGCTATGTTACTGCTTTTGCTCAGCCCCTCTTATAGCGTTGTAAGTTGCATGTGAAGTCGAAGATTGCTCCATGATGGACAGGATTATGTTGGGATATCACAATATCTCTTATTTAATTAATGCACCTATATACTAAGTAAAGGGTGGAAGGCTCGGCCTTATGCCTGGTGTTTTTTTCCACCCTTGCCGCGCTAGTTTCCGTCATACTGGTGTTATGTTCCTTGATTTTGCGTTCCTTACGCGGTTGGGTGATTTATGGGACCCCCTTGACAGTTCGCTTTGAATAAAACTCCTCCAGCAAGGCCCAATCTTGGTTTTACCATTTGCCTACCTAAGCCTTTTTCCCTTGGGTTTCCGGAACCCGAGGGTCATCTTTATTTAACCCCCCCCGGGCCAGTGCTCCTTCGAGTGTTGGTCCGAACTGAGAAGCCTGCGGGGCCACCTCGGGGAAACTTGAGGGTTGGTTTTACTCGTAGCTTGTCTCATCCGTTGTGCCCTGAGAACGAGATATGTGCAGCTCCTATCGGGATTTGTCGGCACATCGGGCGGCTTTGCTAGTCTTGTTTTACCATTGTCAAAATGTCTTGTAACCGGGATTCCGAGACTGATCGGGTCTTCCTGGGAGAAGGAATATCCTTCGTTGACCGTGAGAGCTTATGCTGGGCTAAGTTGGGACACCCCTGCAGGGTATAAACTTTCGAGAGCCGTGCCCGCGGTTATGTGGCAGATGGGAATTTGTTAATATCCAGTTGTAGAGAACTTGACATCAGATTCGAATTAAAACGCATCAACCGTGTGTGTAGCCGTGATGGCCTCTTTTCGGCGGAGTCCGGGAAGTGAACACGGTTTTGGGTTATGTATGAATGTAAGTAGTTTCAGGATCACTTCTTTATCACTTCTAGCTTCTCGACCGTTCCGTTTGCTTCTTTTCTCGCTCTTACTTGCGTATGTTAGCCACCATATATGCTTAGACGCTGCTGCAACCTCACCACTTATCCTTTCCATACCCATTAAGCTTTGCTAGTCTTGATACCCATGGTAATGGGATTGCTGAGTCCTCATGGCTCACAGATTACTACAACACACAGTTGTAGGTCCAGGTAAAGCGATGATCTTGATGCGAGAGCGATGTTACTTGTTTTGGAGTTCTTCTTCTGCTTCTTCTTTGATCAGGGGATAGGTTCCTGGTCGGCAGCATGGGCTAGCAGGGTGGATGTCGTTTGAGTTTTTGTTTGTGTTTTATCCATAGTCGGATGATGCCCTTATGTATGATGTTGTCGTATTCATGTGGCATTGTATGCCTCTTGTATGTATCCCCAACTATTATGTAATGGTACGATGTAATGATATCCACCTTGCAAAGGCGTCTTCAATATGCGCTTCTATCCTTGGTGGGACCTTCGAGTTCCTATAGGATAGGGTCGCATATTGGGCATGACAAGTTGGCACCAGAGCCTCGACCGGCCATAGGAACCCCCTTGATTGATCGTGTAGTTTGGCCGATGTCGAGTCTAGAAGAAAACTGTTTTCGGAGTCTAGTTATATCGGAGAGTAGGAATTCTTTTTACTCCTCAGCCCCTTCGTCGCTCTGGTGAGGAATCTTGACGTAGGTGTTTTGACTTACTCCTCTTCCCTTTCAAACTTTCTTTAGGATCACGCAGTTGGTTTTTCGGTCGTTGGTTCTCAGCTCTTTTCATCCGGTGCATTTCTCGTCAAGTTGATTCGACCCTCTTTGTTTTACGAGATCAATCCTCCGTTCTTTCTCCATGTCGTCCTCAGTTATGTTCTTTTACCACCCGCCCACCCTTTTCTTCTCGGAGCCGGAGTTCGTAATCGAGTATCCATCCTACTTGTGTGAAGTCTTTGCTTTCTTTCCTCAATTATTTCAACTAGTGTTTTCTCTTCAAGATATTCATCGGTTCTCCCTTCCAGGTGCCTTTGTTTTTCCCGCCCTCCCACCCCTTTTTCTTCCCGGAGTCTGAGTCTGTTTTGACCATCAATTTCATTCGTACGGAGCCTCTTCAATCTTTCATCAATTATTTCAATCGGTGAATTCTCTTTTGTTTGACATTCTTCATCTCTTTTCTGGTGGATTCAAGTCAAGTTTTTCGGTGTTGATCGTATTCTTTCACTTGGTTAAAGTGTTTTCCCTGTTCGTTTGCCTCTCGCCAGTTTATCATTTCGGAGTGTTCAAGACATATCAAGAGATTCGTCTGTGTTCGAATTAATTCGAGGTTATCACCTCATTCAAATATTTCAATTATTCTGGTGTATCATCTATCTCTTCAACAATCCTTTCCAACCGTATTTTTCTCTTAGTGGGCCCTAACCCACAGGTCTTTTCCCAAGATCTTACCTGACTCTTCTAATTCTGCCAGAGTTATTCTCAAATTCTTTTCTAGTGTGACGTAAGAATGGATCCCATCAGTCACATGCCTTCTCCAAGATTGTTTTCCAATTCTTTTCATCTTTGGTTCAACCCTTCCACTTTCTCATTCTCCCAGAGTATCTCAGTAATTTTGGTGGTGTTTTCCGTCGTCATTTGAAGACCGAAGAAGAGTTTTCCCTCTAAATCTTGTATGTTCTCTCGAAGACTCACGATTCTAGTTTCATGTTATCCTCTCGAATTATTCCATTTGTCACATATTGTTTTCTTACCCATCCGGAGTATATCATGAGTTGTTTTTCCATTTCTTTTCACTGGAGACCATCAGTCTAGCTATCATTATCCAATTATCCTGGCGCTTCATTCAAATGTTCTTTAATCAGCTCGAGTTCTTCCCGTTCTCTTGTATACAAATCCCCTCAAGCCTATTTGTTCTTCTAATTCTTCCTGGTGATTCATTCTCTTTCATTAGTCATTTTCGAATTTTTACGGTGGTTCGTTCAAGATTCTTTTTCTTTGATTATCATATTAATTCATTCGTTCTTTCCAATCCTACCGGTGGTTCATGAAGACTTTCTCAAGTTTTGTGCTATACCCCTCTTAATCCTTTTCAAAAAGAATAAGTAGTATGCAAAATTCGTTTATCATGAATTAAATTTGATGAAGGATAAGCATACAATAAATCTTATTCTTATTTCATCGTCAAGTAATCCCTTTTCTTCGGAGTTTGTTCTCGATAAATAAATTCCAGTTCCAAGTTCTTTCATCTTTTCTTTTCCAGAGTTCAAATTTCCTCGGTCATTTCGTCGGAACCTCCATCTAAATCATCGCAAGCTTTAATCTTATTCTTTCATCCTTCATTCTATCTCATCATCCTTTTGTCACCGGAGTTCTTCATGGTGGTTCTTCATGATTTAATTCATTCTTCAAGCGTTCATCAAGATAATTGTTGGAGGAGCACAAATATCTTTTCCTCTTGCGTCTCGAAGTGCAATTAATTCTCCGTGTTTCTTTTGAAGTGGAGTTTTGCATTTCTTCGTTCTTCTCAGCTATTTAGACATTGGTTGTAGTATAATTTCACCTCAAGTTTTGAGTCGTTTTGATAAGTCCACAATAAGCTTATTCTTTCGTTGTTGATTTTCTCAACAACTCCATCCAATCCTTCATTCTAAGTTCTTTTCATTCAGTTCTTTCAATTCTCCCGGAGGCATTGCATTGTTCATCTCGTCAAGTGCCATCTCATTGGGTGAAGTTCATGTCTCCATTCCTTCCATTTTCAGCCGGAGTGCTGCCGGAATTCTTTCATTCGTATTCCTTTTCTATCTTGTTCTAACCAGAGTGGTTTCAGAGTCTATCTTTTTCTTGAGCTTTTCATTTTTGTCATATTCTCCGTTCATCTTTTCTAACCGAGTGCTCTCGACTTTGTTCATCTTCTCTCTTGCATTATTACTTCACCTCTTCCTCTTTCTCTTTTGTCATGTTCCTAAGATCTCGGGACGAGATCTCTTGTTAGTGGAGGAGAGTTGTAACGCCCCGGATCCGATGCGCCAGGTGTCTTCCAGCTATTCGTTGTTTTTGCCATGTCATTTGCTTGCGTGTTGCATTTTTCCATGTCATCATCTGCATTTCATTTGCATGTTTTTCAAAACATGCATCCATTCGGGTTCCCCGGTTCTCTCCGTTGTCTGTTCTGAGCCCTACCACACTTGCACGCGCCCGTTGCACCTCTCAGACCTTGTTTCGTGAGCGGGAGAAAAACATTCTCGAAATGGACCGAGATTTGCCGAGTGGCCATGGTATATCACCGGTAGACCGCTTGTCAAATTTCGTTCCATTTGGAGGTCGTTTGATGCCCCAACGGTTAATCGTGTAACCCCGAAACCCCCTTCTCTTTGCAGCCCAGCACCTCTTCACACAGCCCACCTAGCCAATCTAACTCCCCTCCATGCTCTCCGCCTTTCGATCACGATCGTGTGGGCAAAAAACACACCCCATTTGGACTCCCCTAGCTCCCTCTACGTATAGAACACCGACCTCTCCCGAAATTTGCAGATGAAACCACCCCTAACCCTAGCCCCACTCCTCCCCGCCACCGGATATGTCCGCCTCCGCGTTGGACGCGTCCACCCGCCACCTCGCCT
>NC_041389.1:158935470-158946692 GCF_002162155.2 Triticum dicoccoides
CACCCGCGCCCCGCCGCCGCGTGTGCCGCCTGCGCGCCTCCTCCCGTCCGCCGCCTGCCGCGTCCCGCCGCCCGGTCCTCCGCGCCTCGCCGCCGTCCAGCCGCGGCCCCACCGCCGGCCGCCGCCGCGACGTCTGCGCTGCGCCGCCCCATGCCCTCCAGCGCGCCCCCGCCGTCGCCCGTGGGCACTGCCGCCTCCGGAGACCCCGCCATCCCGGATCCGGCGCCCCCCTCGCCGGCCCCCGCTCCGGCGACTTCCCCTTCCCCGTCTCCGGCCATCCTCAGTTCATGCTGTCAGGACCCCGACTCAATGCCACATCGATCTAGCATGTAACACCCCATATCACTTTGCGGCCTCACGCACGGTATTCCCACGGGTGTCGCCTTACCTTTGTCCGGGACCGTTTGCGTCTTTTGGCACACGTATATGATAGTGTCGCTAGCATCCATATGGTAAGGAGCCCGGGCTGACATGGCTAGCTGTAAACCCAAAGTGGCACAAACTTACAGGGACAGGCATCCATGACCCAGCATCGAACGTGTCGGTCATCAGCGAGTGAATCCAGGCTGTAGCACTGGGCTAGCAGGACTCCGGTGAACCGGGCTGTAGCGGGCTAACAGGACTCCGATATTCATCGCGTGACATTTCCCCGAAGGGACAGACACAGGAATGAAGAAGGACACATGCCGGCCAGCCTAAGTGTTCCGGAGCAGTAGCAAGCTACCATGGCTCGGTGGAAACACTAGGAGACATTTCCCGGTAAGAGAGGCTACTAGAGATAAACAACTAGATAGTCAGATCCCACACATACCAAGCATTTCAATAACATACACACAATATGCTCGATATGTGCAGTACAACATGGCATCACAAAATGACTCTACGACTCAAGTAATTAATCAATAGGCTCCGAGGAGCGAGATATTACAAACATGGGTCTCATGACCCAACAATCAGAGCATACAAGTCAAAGCACATGCGGAAGCTTAACATGTCTGAGTACAGACAACTATAAATGAAAAAGGCTGAGAAGCCGGACTATCTACCAGATCCTGCCGAGGGCACAATATCGTAGCTGAGGTAACAAGCTAAACATCGAAGTCCACGTGGAACTACTAGTGAGACTGAAGTCTCTCTGCAAAAACATAAAATAGGCAAACGTGAGTACAAATGTACCCAGCAAGACTTACATCAGATCTATCTACATATGCATCATTATAAACAAGGGGGTGGAGGGGTTTGACTGCAGCAAGCCAGCTTTGACTCGGTGGCTATCCTGAACTACGACTGCAAGTAACTCTTTTGAAGTGGCGCACACGAGTCCATATATTCACCAACCAATACACCACTATGGATCTGCTCCCGCCTCCCTACGAGAACGCCATCCATAGCACTCACGCTTATCTTGCGTGTTTTAGAGTATCCACTTTCACTTGTCTATGAACTATGCAAGGGGTCCAAGTTTCCATATCCGAGGAATCCGGCTATTCGAATAGATGATGTTAACCCTGCAGGGGTGTACTTCTTCACACACGCTTTCGCCACTTATCGCCCTGTACACGTCATGTACCTCGGCAACCTTCAAGCGGAAGCCGGGCGAGGGAGTCGGCCATGACCTGACTAACCGAACAAGTCTCTAGTCCAGGTTTATCGCCTATTCGGGTTCCATCCGCAAGGAGATCCGGCCGGGGTGTCGCTTACGGCCCCAAACGATGTGTGCAGGGTTCCCAAGCCCACCAACCGGGTGCCACTTGGTACACCGGGCCACTGTGCCTAGTCTGTCCCAAGCCCACCTGTACCGGGTGCCACTTGGTAGACTACTAACACTACCTACAAACACCAGAAACTAGTTGCAACTCCTGGACAGAGATTATGTTGATTAATAAGTCGAGAGGGGCACTTAAGCATTCCAATGTGTGGTAGTAGCTGGTCATGGATCACAAACACAGAACTCAGTTCCTGAGGACGGCTGCAATGAGACAACCCACCATGTACTCCTACATGGCCTCTCACCGCTACCTTTACCAAATCGTGTTCACACACTTAGTTCACCCATAGTAGGACATGTTCACACGCCTCTGATTCATCCCCGATGAATCAGACCTGACTCAACTCTAAGCAGTAGCAGGCATGACAAACAAGCATGAATGAGTAGGCACAACAGGGCTCAAACAACTCCTACTCATGCTAGTGGGTTTCATCTATTTACTGTGGCAATGACAGGTCATGCAGAGGATAAAGGGGTTCAGCTACCGCAGCAAGTAACAAATATATCGTTGTTGTCCTAATGCAGTAAAAGAGAGCAGGAGCGAGAGAGTGGGATTTTATCGGAATGAACAAGGGGGTTTTGCTTGCCTGGCACTTCTGAAGATAATATAGCTCTTCATCGGTGTCATCGATCACATCGTCGGTACACGTCTATCGAGAGGGGACAATTACCGGCAAATACAGAAAAACACGATCAATGCAATGCACAACATGATGCATGCTATGACATGGCAATATGAATGTGTTTTGGGCTAATGCACCTAAAACCAGATTAAATGAAGTTGGTTTGAATCCAAGATTCAAATTCAAACTCCATATGTGGTTATTTAAATGCCATTCACTTCATTTGTCCTAAACAGTAGTGATAAGTTGTTCTAACATGCATGAAAATGGTACAGATGGATTCCTTGAATTTTTCTGATAATTTTTCATATATAATTTATTTAATTTGGAGTTACGGTTAATTTTCTATGATTTATTGAAGTTTTAGCTATTTTCTGGAATTTCCTGATTATTTTTAAATCCAGAAAATACTTATTGCGTCAGCCCCACGTCACAGTGACGTCAGCAGGGTCAACTGGGCGCCCCAGGTCAAACCTGACGTGTGGGGGCCACACGTCAGTGACACAGGAGCTAATCCCGGTCAAACCCAGCGCTAACTGAGGTTTGACCAGGGGTGGGGCCCACAGTCAGTGGCCTAGGGGGTTGGTTAGGGCGTCATTAGCGCTAATTAAGCGTGCCACGTCGGCAGTCGCCGGAGTATCACCGGCGGCGACCATTCCGCACGGCGGCGCGGCTCGGATTCGAGCTAGGGGCGATGGTTTGGCGCGCGGTTTGGCTTATTGGAACGTCCGCGACGCGGCGCATCCAGCGGTGGCTGTGACCGCGGCTGGGGTGGCCGGTAGCAGCAACTACGGCGAGCGAGGCGGCGGCCGGAGCTCGGGCCAGCACGACGCGGTGGCTGCAGCGCATTAGCCGGAGAGCAGAGGAGCGCGTCGGGACCCTGGGAACCTGGAGAGCACGCGGGAGCTACTGGAGCGAGCGGAAGAGCTCCGGGGCGCGAGGTTCGCCGGCCATGGCGATGGCCGGAGCTCGGTGCTTGCGGGGACGGCAGCTACGGCACGAGAATGAGCAGGGGGTCAGAGGGGAAACATAGAGGAGCTCACAGGGGTTGCGACGGTGGCCTCGGGGAGCTCGGGGAGGCGTCGGAGGCGGCGAATCGACAGCGGCGGTCCTCGGTGGCCGAGGAGGGGGAAAACGTCGGGACGGCACTTCGGGGCTTCTCCGGTCGCGTGAGCCGACGGGGAGGTCGAGGGAGGCACTGCGGAGCTCAGGAGCGCGTCGGGGAGGAGAGGGGGGTGGCGGTGGCCGCGAGGGAGCTCGTCGGTGGCGGCGGCTCCGTTCGGTCCGGGCGAGAGAGAGGGAACATAGGAGAGAGGGGATACAGCGGGGGAGGAAGAGGAGCGAGGGGACACGAGGCCTCGTCGTGGCGTTGCTAGGGAGGTCGGGGAAAGCAGGAGGTGGCCGGGAAGCAGGAGGTGGCCGAGGCCTCTCGGGCGCGCGCCACGCCTCGCCTCTGTTCGTCCTCCTGGCAGAGGAGGAAGAGGACAAGGGGGAGGAGGTGGGCTGGGCCGGCCAGATGGAGCTGGGCCAGGTAAGTGGCGCCAGGTAAGTGGCCCAGGTGGCTTTCTGCTCTGTTTTATTTTTTTTCTTCTGTTTTGTTTTATTTAATTTATTTTGCCACTGTTTTGAATTTAAAATAATTCAAACAATGCCAAAAACTCCTCTGAATATTTTATATTGCTAGATGGACTTTTCCAAAAGCTTATAAAATATTTCAGGGGTATTTGAAATTATATTCTAATTATATGAATATAATTCAAATTCAAATAGCTAATGAATTAAATCCAAAGTCCCAAAAATAATTCCTTAAAAATGTTCAATATTTTGGTTGGGACCAGAATCCTTACCAAAAATTATCAAACATTTAAGAAGAGCATTTTGGAGCAATGAATGAGATTTCTAGGGTTTTTGCCCCTCTTTTATTTAAGTTTTTGAGGCTTCCAAAATTCCTCAGTTCAAGTTTCGAAAATATAGACATGATGCACACATGAAGCTAGCCTAGAGCACTACCAGCAGCTAGGGATGTGACAACTCACCCCCACTAAACAAGAATCTCGTCTCGAGATTCAAGCGTAGGGTAAGGTGAAGGGTAACGCAGACTAGTATAATCTTCACGATTCAGGTTGCACTTCATAGGAACGTTGATTCGATCACCATCATTGTCTTGAAGTCTTGCTCTGAGAAATCCTGTCAACATGACATGGAGGGAAGAAGGAGACTCTAGAAGGGTCGATCTTCTCGAAGATCGAACAACTCACGGAATGAGACATAGGACCATCTCTCGGGTTGAGACACGAGATACACATCAAGAGGGGTGGGAAGAAACGGATGACGAAGGTTCACTAGGTAGACAACAATTCCAGACTCAAGAATGTGGTAAACGATTGTCACGTAGCGAGGAGTTGAGTTGCCATGGAGCCACAACGAGGCACCTTAGGGAAGGTGACTCGTAGAAATATCCCCTTAAGTGGCAAAAAGAATTACCTTTGATTCAGGGATCATTGTAACTCTTAAAACCAGCCTAAGGCAATTCTCGAGCGATCGTTTGAAGGGGGTCGGTAGAATGGCATACTCGGACTTGGATGATGTGGATTACCTTGTTGAAGACAACGTAATGGATGAACTTGCTTACCACCGGAAATGGAAGAGACCCATGGTAGAATGGCACATTGACGGTGCAAGCTGGGAACAAAATGCAAATGCTGGGAATGATTCTGGTAACTGGGGAAGAACCCAACAATAGAGAGTGAATTCACTGTTTGAGTAGGTCATAGCATTGCCGAGGGAACTGAGAGCAAACCCAGCTAGTGCCGAGGATAACACGTAGCGCTTGTGCGTGCTCTCAAGAACTTGAGCATTTCCACAATCATCAAGATTCTACCAATATCCGTGTCAAGGATCCTGGCAACACAACTTGCTACCATGATGAATGATGCAGATGCAAAGGAAGATAACACCTTCTCAGATTCCACCCTTGGCGGGGCCAAGGAAATAAAATCTGGATGATCGACCGAGAGACATTTAGCACTCCGCTTCTAATGTTCTCCTTGATGTGCTAGTGTAACCCACTCATAGATATGGTTTGATATCTAGAACATCAAGTAAAAAGGTCGGACTTCGGGAGCACTAGAATCCATAAGGAACAGTTACGGAGGTAAATCCTACGAAATCCTTATGGGGAGGTGGCCAACTTCTTCAGTCAAGATACTACAATAATAGGTCTTTCGGCTGGGTGGGGCTGGCCACGACATCCACTTTACCAGTTATCGAGGAACCAATATTATAGTTCTTGGGGAAATGTTCCAACCATCATATCTGCCTGAGATTCAGATCTGGTTGGTGTCAGAATATTCCAGACTCATCAAGTCTAGAAAGAAAAATGAAAGTTTGCAACACAAATCGACGAGACAATGTTGCGGGATTCTCGGGGAGTGAGCTACGATAGTAAGCTCCAAAACATGAGCTGGTTCTGCTACAAACATGTGGACACGTTGTCCCAGACAAGCATGGCCATGTAGTAGTCTTATAATTAATCACTACCGAGTTCAGGTGGGGAACCATAATCGAGGATATCGAAGTCTTTACGCAAGTCCATGGATTAGATCCCAAGCATAGACTTCTTTTCCTTGAACGAGTCAATCAGTGGCTTGGTGTGCTAGGATATACATATGGAATGAAGATGATCAGTCTAACAGACCACAGAATTCTTCGCACGTGCATGACCGACTTGGGATGATTCCAAAGGAGCAAAAACAAACTTTCTCGAATTCACGACGGCAACTTACATCAAAATGCACGTGAATCAAAGGAAGTCACTCCTTTCATCAGACAAGTACTTCATGAGCTAGCATGAAGAAAATGCTTTCAAAAGTTTCCAACACTAACTTAATGTTCAACAACATCATGGAGGAGATAAGGATGTTGTCAATGGACTCAACAACAACTCATCGGAATTTCCATATCACTGGACTTCCTCCATCGTGTGAACACGGTGATAGCATTGGTCAGACCCGAAAGATATAATGGTGTATGCTCGAGGGATCAACCACGAGTAAGACAACATTACGAACATCGTTGGTTCTGACTTGATTTGACGATAGCCCACACTCAAATCAAAGGATTGATAAGACAATAGGTCCAGCAACTGATCACAGGGACCAATCGATGAAGATATCATCTTTCTTCAACACACACTACACAAGAATATCCCTTTGGAACGAACTAAGTCAGGCATGCTTTTATCTTCCAACCCTCCAAGTTGTCGTTTAGCTTAACCAACTAGCTCAGGGATATCTAACACCGATTCTTGGAGAGAAGGGGGTTCACAAGAAACCAACTTGATCACGAGCTCAACATAGCGGTCAGGTGACAACCTGGTAATACTTCCGAGAAGATCTTCGGAAATCACGAACCACCGATATGTTACTAAGCTCAAGAACAATCTCGCTTTTGAGGGCAAGACGATATGATCAAATGGATGAGGACTTGACAAGATCCTAACTCATCAATCGAAAGGTGCACCAAAATAAGGACTAGGTAGCACGATCAGTCTTAGAAGGATGATCCAAAAACCAACACGCTAAGAATGAGGTTATCGTCCATTTAACTACCAAGCAACGAGGTTGCTGGGAGTATTGATTTCACACATCACAATTCATTTGTCGGTATTCCGGTTGCATCAACACGAGGGCCGAGGAATGACTAATGATGGTGAGAAGTATCACTACGTCAAAATTCATGAGAGTTGGTGCAGTTCTCATGGCAATTCTGACATAAAGGGGGTAATACTCCAAGGTAGAACAAAACCAAAAGCTGGATTGGCATTTGATCTGCGGAATACAACTACTTCGACCCAATCCTAGATATGGATGAGGTACTGGAGTTTGTTTCTCCTAGTCATTCTGCGATAGAATGGCTTGACGGACCACAAGAATAATAGACATCGATAAACGAACGCCCGCATACTCTTGACTATCAATTGATAGACGAGGGTCACAATGCAACTAAAGAGAACAACTCAAAGGAACATATGATTTTCTGAGTTGTGGATGCATGGTTTGGCATGTCGAACGAATTCAACATATTTCTTCCGGGCAATCCATGCGGAAAGGTAGAACTGGCAGAGCCACAATATATAATGGAGAACTCATCAAAAATAATCCTGTTGTGATATTTCAGTCCAACGAGGAACTTCTGCCATAAGTAGTTCATGGTATTTGGAAGAAGAAGATACCACGGACTTCAAGGACTATCGCAAAGGTTACTAATATCCTAAAGGCATTAGCAATTACTATCAACATGAAGTAGGTAGAGTGAATCTCGGGTTCAGAACCCAGGAGTAGAATACCTACTACTAAGTAGCATCACAGAATGCTTTCGAAGATAAAGGCCAGAACCATCACACTGGGACACCCATCATGGCTAAATTACTAGGTGATCCCCTAAGACACCTAGGGTCATAATACCAGCTCCAACATATATGTCAAGGCAATAAAGTACCTCAACTCACCGATTAGTGTGGTTAATCTGGCCCAAAGGAACATCGAAACGGGAGGAAGAAATTTGCAAATTGCATCAGATTGTATAGAAACCTGGGATGACTCGGACAGCATAACGGCTGTAAATGCTCAGAAAAGATTTGAGACATTCACAAAATGGTGGCATAACCACTCAGAAGCACAATATCAAGGTTTCGAGATCAACAGTTAACATACAGAAGATAGTAGGAGCTGAACTGAGGCTTGAATCAACAATCTTATAAGTCTACGGATTAGTAACACGTGATCCTGATAGAAAGAAGAGATAGCCTAGTTCTTAATCCCCGTAGAAGAGAAGATGATGACTCAGATCAGAAGGCCATGAGGTATAAGGAGTAAAAAGAGCCTTACGTTCCATCCCACAATCAATTCCTTATATAACTAAAGAATTTCTAGACTCAACTTCGACCAGTTTGGCTTGGTAATCCTACAGGCAGTCAAGCTCTAATACCAACGCTGTCAGGACCCCGACTCAATGCCACATCGATCTAGCATGTAACACCCCATATCACTTTGTGGCCTCACGCACGGTATTCCCACGGGTGTCGCCTTACCTTTGCCCGGGACCGTTTGCGTCTTTTGGCACACGTATATGATAGTGTCGCTAGCATCCATATGGTAAGGAGCCCGGGCTGACATGGCTAGTTGTAAACCCAAAGTGGCACAAACTTACAGGGACAGGCATCCATGACCCAGCATCGAACGTGTCGGTCATCAGCGAGTGAATCCAGGATGTAGCACTGGGCTAGCAGGACTCCGGTGAAACGGGCTGTAGCGGGCTAACAGGACTCCGGTATTCATCGCATGACATTTCCCCGAAGGGACAGACACAGGAACGAAGAAGGACACATGCCGGCAAGCCTAAGTGTTCCGGAGCAGTAGCAAGCTACCATGGCTCGGTGGAAACACTAGGAGACATTTCCCGGTAAGAGAGGCTACTAGAGATAAACAACTAGATAGTCAGATCCCACACATACCAAGCATTTCAATAACATACACACAATATGCTCGATATGTGCAGTACAACATGGCATCACAAAATGACTCTACGACTCAAGTAATTAATCAATAGGCTCCGAGGAGCGAGATATTACAAACATGGGTCTCATGACCCAACAATCAGAGCATACAAGTCAAAGCACATGCGGAAGCTTAACATGTCTGAGTACAGACAACTATAAATGAAAAAGGCTGAGAAGCCTGACTATCTACCAGATCCTGCCGAGGGCACAAGATCGTAGCTGAGGTAACAAGCTAAACGTTGAAGTCCACGTGGAACTACTAGTGAGACTGAAGTCTCTCTGCAAAAACATAAAATAGGCAAACGTGAGTACAAATGTACCCAGCAAGACTTACATCAGATCTATCTACATATGCATCATTATCAACAAGGGGGTGGAGGGGTTTGACTGCAGCAAGCCAGCTTTGACTCGGTGGCTATCCTGAACTACGACTGCAAGTAACTCTTTTGAAGTGGCGCACACGAGTCCACATATTCACCAACCAATACACCACTATGGATCCGCTCCCGCCTCCCTACGAGAACGCCATCCATAGCACTCACGCTTATCTTGCGTGTTTTAGAGTATCCACTTTCACTTGTCTATGAACTATGCAAGGGGTCCAAGTTTCCATATCCGAGGAATCCGGCTATTCGAATAGATGATGTTAACCCTGCAGGGGTGTACTTCTTCACACACGCTTTCGCCACTTATCGCCCTGTACACGTCATGTACCTCGGCAACCTTCAAGCGGAAGCCGGGCGAGGGAGTCGGCCACGACCTGACTAACCGAACAAGTCTCTAGTCCAGGTTTATCGCCTATTCGGGTTCCATCCGCAAGGAGATCCGGCCGGGGTGTCGCTTACGGCCCCAAACGATGTGTGCAGGGTTCCCAAGCCCACCAACCGGGTGCCACTTGGTACACCAGGCCACTGTGCCTAGTCTGTCCCAAGCCCACCTGTACCGGGTGCCACTTGGTAGACTACTAACACTACCTACAAACACCAGAAACTAGTTGCAACTCCTGGACAGAGATTATGTTGATTAATAAGTCGAGAGGGGCACTTAAGCATTCCAATGTGTGGTAGTAGCTGGTCATGGATCACAAACACAGAACTCAGTTCCTGAGGACGGCTGTAATGAGACAACCCACCATGTACTCCTACATGGCCTCTCACCGCTACCTTTACCAAATCGTGTTCACACACTTAGTTCACCCATAGTAGGACATGTTCACACGCCTCTGATTCATCCCCGATGAATCAGACCTGACTCAACTCTAAGCAGTAGCAGGCATGACAAACAAGCATGAATGAGTAGGCACAACAGGGCTCAAACAACTCCTACTCATGCTAGTGGGTTTCATCTATTTACTGTGGCAATGACAGGTCATGCAGAGGATAAAGGGGTTCAGCTACCGCAGCAAGTAACAAATATATCGTTGTTGTCCTAATGCAGTAAAAGAGAGCAGGAGCGAGAGAGTGGGATTTTATCGGAATGAACAAGAGGGTTTTGCTTGCCTGGCACTTCTGAAGATAATATAGCTCTTCATCGGTGTCATCGATCACATCGTCGGTACACGTCTATCGAGAGGGGACAATTACCGGCAAATACAGAAAAAACACGATCAATGCAATGCACAACATGATGCATGCTATGACATGGCAATATGAATGTGTTTTGGGCTAATGCACCTAAAACCAGATTAAATGAAGTTGGTTTGAATCCAAGATTCAAATTCAAACTCCATATGTGGTTATTTAAATGCCATTCACTTCATTTGTCCTAAACAGTAGTGATAAGTTGTTCTAACATGCATGAAAATGGTACAGATGGATTCCTTGAATTTTTCTGATAATTTTTCATATATAATTTATTTAATTTGGAGTTACGGTTAATTTTCTATGATTTATTGAAGTTTTAGCTATTTTCTGGAATTTCCTGATTATTTTTAAATCCAGAAAATACTTATTGCGTCAGCCCCACGTCACAGTGACGTCAGCAGGGTCAACTGGGCGCCCCAGGTCAAACCTGACGTGTGGGGGCCACACGTCAGTGACACAGGAGCTAATCCCGGTCAAACCCAGCGCTAACTGAGGTTTGACCAGGGGTGGGGCCCACAGTCAGTGGCCTAGGGGGTTGGTTAGGGCGTCATTAGCGCTAATTAAGCGTGCCACGTCGGCAGTCGCCGGAGTATCACCGGCGGCGACCATTCCGCACGGCGGCGCGGCTCGGATTCGAGCTAGGGGCGATGGTTTGGCGCGCGGTTTGGCTTATTGGAACGTCCGCGACG
>NC_041389.1:158946702-158960216 GCF_002162155.2 Triticum dicoccoides
TTAAATCCAGAAAATACTTATTGCGTCAGCCCCACGTCACAGTGACGTCAGCAGGGTCAACTGGGCGCCCCAGGTCAAACCTGACGTGTGGGGGCCACACGTCAGTGACACAGGAGCTAATCCCGGTCAAACCCAGCGCTAACTGAGGTTTGACCAGGGGTGGGGCCCACAGTCAGTGGCCTAGGGGGTTGGTTAGGGCGTCATTAGCGCTAATTAAGCGTGCCACGTCGGCAGTCGCCGGAGTATCGCCGGCGGCGACCATTCCGCACGGCGGCGCGGCTCGGATTCGAGCTAGGGGCGATGGTTTGGCGCGCGGTTTGGCTTATTGGAACGTCCGCGACGCGGCGCATCCAGCGGTGGCTGTGGCCGCGGCTGGGGTGGCCGGTAGCAGCAACTACGGCGAGCGAGGCGGCGGCCGGAGCTCGGGCCAGAGCTCCGGGGCGCGAGGTTCGCCGGCCATGGCGATGGCCGGAGCTCGGTGCTTGCGGGGACGGCAGCTACGGCACGAGAATGAGCAGGGGGTCAGAGGGGAAACATAGAGGAGCTCACAGGGGTTGCGACGGTGGCCTCGGGGAGCTCGGGGAGGCGTCGGAGGCGGCGAATCGACAGCGGCGGTCCTCGGTGGCCGAGGAGGGGGAAAACGTCGGGACGGCGCTTCGGGGCTTCTCCGGTCGCGTGAGCCGACGGGGAGGTCGAGGGAGGCACTGCGGAGCTCAGGAGCGCGTCGGGGAGGAGAGGGGGGTGGCGGTGGCCGCGAGGGAGCTCGTCGGTGGCGGCGGCTCCGTTCGGTCCGGGCGAGAGAGAGGGAACAGAGGAGAGAGGGGATGCAGCGGGGGAGGAAGAGGAGCGAGGGGACACGAGGCCTCGTCGTGGCGTTGCTAGGGAGGCCGAGGAAAGCAGGAGGTGGCCGGGAAGCAGGAGGTGGCCGAGGCCTCTCGGGCGCGCGCCACGCCTCGCCTCTGTTCGTCCTCCTGGCAGAGGAGGAAGAGGACAAGGGGGAGGAGGTGGGCTGGGCCGGCCAGATGGAGCTGGGCCAGGTAAGTGGCGCCAGGTAAGTGGCCCAGGTGGCTTTCTGCTCTGTTTTATTTTTTTTCTTCTGTTTTGTTTTATTTAATTTATTTTGCCACTGTTTTGAATTTAAAATAATTCAAACAATGCCAAAAACTCCTCTGAATATTTTATATTGCTAGATGGACTTTTCCAAAAGCTTATAAAATATTTCAGGGGTATTTGAAATTATATTCTAATTATATGAATATAATTCAAATTCAAATAGCTAATGAATTAAATTCAAAGTCCCAAAAATAAATCCTTAAAAATGTTCAATATTTTGGTTGGGACCAGAACCCTTACCAAAAATTATCAAACATTTAAGAAGAGCACTTTGGAGCAATGAATGAGATTTCTAGGGTTTTTGCCCCTCTTTTATTTAAGTTTTTGAGGCTTCCAAAATTCCTCAGTTCAAGTTTCGAAAATATAGACATGATGCACACATGAAGCTAGCCTAGAGCACTACCAGCAGCTAGGGATGTGACACGCGCGCCATCCCAGATCCTGATCTGGAGTAGGTTGAACCCCGAAATATCTCTCAAGTTCCCAAAATAATTGCTTTCTAGTGCCATGTTCATCATGCCATAACTTCTTGTGTGCTGCTCTGTTTTGTGCGTATAATATACCAAAATGTTCACTGTGAGATGCTCTTCATGTCATTCCATTGTGCCATGCTTGTTTGAGTCCATCTTGATGCCCTAATCATCGTTGGAAGAGTGCTAAATGATGTTAACCTCCTGAAACTATTATAACTTGCTGTTTTGTCATTTTCGTCGCATTTTGTGTGTGCATCCTATGAGCATGATGACTATATGTTTTAGAAGCATTTTCATGCCATCTTTATAGTGGTGCAATCCATGTATTTTTTGTGCCTTGTGGTGAATGCATCAAGCTTGTGAAGTAGGGTACTTGCTGTTATTGTTTTGCTAGGCTGAATCTGCTATATCTTGATGCTATGTAAACTTGCTACTACAAGTCATTCAATGCATAATCTGTAGATGTTCACTAAGGATGTTATGTTATATTTGTTATGCTCTATCCATCCATGCCCTGGGTTGCATTTATGGCCTGCTGTAGCTTGTTGTTATCTTGCCCTAAAGTTGCTAAATAATGTTGCTGTCAGCCTGTTAACACTAAGTTCAGTTTTGCCATGAGTTTTTCTAGTGATCGATGCACCCTATGACTATGCTCTTGCCATGTGTAGTTTCATCATTATGTCATCTTACTGTTGGTTGACTTCACATGCCATGAAATGCTCTGTGGAGATTGGTACAAGCTCACCAACATGCCTCTTATCGTTGTTCCTGCCATGTACTGTTATTCTGAATCTGTCATATCATTTGCCATGTTTGCATGGATGCTACCTACTTTTCTGTTGATCTTTGGAATAAGTTCAATATGGGAGTTTTGTTAATTTCTTTTATTAATAGCATTCCATGCCTTTGTTTTCCATGATAAGTTCCTATAACATGTCTTTTGAGAGCTCTAAACATTGCAACCTGATGTTATTTCTATCATGCTCAGTGATTTTCTGCCAAGTCTGTGAACTGTTATTATTTGCAATATGGCCATGTCCTTTTGAGCATGTTCTAGTGATTTTTGGAGATAGCTCAGCGTTCATGTTTTGTCATACTTGACCTGTAAATCATGTCCATGCCTTTTGTTTTCATGTTGAGTTGCTGTAGCATAATGTTTTGATGCTTGCTAAATACCTAGTTGCTGTTTTGGACAGCTTGTCCTTTAAACTTGTTTCATGTGTATATGAAACTTGCTTAGTTTGGAGTGTGCTCTATATGAAACTTGCTTAGTTTTACATGTAGCTTCTTATTACCTTGTTGCATTCATGTTTTGAGTGTGTTTGCTTGATGTTTGCATGCCTTATGCATCAATGCCATGGTTAACTTGTTTTGCTCATATCTTCTAGGCCGTAGTTCCGAACTAAATGAACTTTATATGTAACTTGACTAGAATTGTGTGTAGATCATCTTCGTGCATATTAACATGCTATTTAAGAACTTGAACATATGGTTTATTCAGATCTGGACAAATTTCGAAATTTGCATATGAGGACTTACCGGATTTGTTATATGTTGTTTCCGGCCTCATTTAAACTTGCTATGATGTGTTGCTCTTGTATGCATCATCTCTTTCCATGAGTAGCCGCATGTAGCCTTGTCATGCATCATGCTTGGTTGTGAATCATGCCATGTCTATGTGTTGTGTGTTTACCGTGTGTTTGCTTCTTTCCGGCTGTGCTCCTTCTCGTTAGTTCCTGTTTTGTTGCGATCGTGAGGATTTGTTCGTCTACGCTTGGTTCGTCTTCATGGCTTCATCTTCTTCATGGACCCGTTCTTCTTCCTAGCAGGATTTCAGGAAAGATGACCATCACCTTGGATCTCACTACTATCATTGCTATGCTAGTTGCTTCGTTCTATCGCTATGCTACGCTACCTATCACTTGTTCATCAAGCCTCCCAAATTGCCATGTCAGCCTCTAACCTTTTACAACCTTCCTAGCAAATCGTTGCTTGGCTATGTTGCAACTTTTGCTCAGCCCCTCTTATAGCATTGTTAGTTGCAGGTGAAGTCGAAGATTGCTCCATGATGGACAGGATTATGTTGGGATATCACAATATCTCTTATTTAATTAATGCACCTATATACTTGGTAAAGGGTGGAAGGCTCGGCCTTATGCCTGGTGTTTTGTTCCACCCTTGCTGCCCTAGTTTCCGTCATACCGGTGTTATGTTCCTTGCTTTTGCGTTCCTTACGCGATTGGGTGATTTATGGGACCCCCTTGATAGTTCACTTTGAATAACACTCATCCAGCAAGGCCCAACCTTGGTTTTACGATTTGCCTACCTAGCCTTTTCCCTTGCATTTCCGGAGCCCGAGGGTCATCTTTATTTAACCCCCCCGGGCCAGTGCTCCTTCGAGTGTTGGTCCGAACCGAGCAGCCTGCGGGGCCACCTCGGGGAAACTTGAGGGTTGGTTTTACTCGTATCTTGTCTCATCCGTTGTGCCCTGAGAATGAGATATGTGCAGCTCCTATCGAGATTTGTCGGCACACTGGGCGGCTTTGCTGGTCTTGTTTTACCATTGTCGAAATGTCTTGTAACCAGGATTCCGAGACTGATCGGGTCTTCCTGGGAGAAGGAATATCCTTCGTTGACCATGAGAGCTTGTGATGGGCTAAGTTGGGACACCCCTGCAGTGTATAAACTTTTGAGAGCCGTGCCCGCGGTTATGTGGCAAATGGGAATTTTTTAATATCCGGTTGCAGAGAACCTGACACCCGATTCGAATTAAAACACATCAACCGTGTGTGTAGCAGTGATGGTCTCTTTTCGGTGGAGTCTGGGAAGTGAACACGGTTTTGGGTTATGTATGAACGTAAGTAGTTTCAGGATCACTTCTTGATCACTTCTAGCTTCTCGACCATTCCGTTTGGTTCTCTCCTCGCTCTTATTTGCGTATGTTAGCCACCATATATGCTTAGATGCTGCTGCAACCTCACCACTTATCCTTTCCATACCCATTAAGCTTTGCTAGTCTTGACACCCATGGAAATGGTATTGCTGAGTCCTCGTGGCTCACAGATTACTACAACAACAGTTGCAGGTACAGGTAAAGCGATGATCTTGACGCGAGAGTGATGTTACTTGTTTTGGAGTTCTTCTTCTGCTTCTTCTTCGATCAGAGGATAGGTTCCTGGTCGGCAGCCTTGTCACGCCCAATATGCGACCCTATCCAAAAGGAACTCGACGGTCCCACCAAGGATAGACCCGCATATTGAAATGCTTTTGCAAGGTGGATATCATTACATCAACATTACATAATAGATGGGGATTCATACATAAGGCATACAATGCCACACGAATACAACATCACAATACATTAGAGCATCATCCGACTACGGATGAAACACAAACAGAAACTCAAACGACATCCACCCTACTAGCCCAGGCTGCCGACCTGGAACCTATCCCCTGATCGAAGAAGCAGAAGAAGAACTCAACGCAAGCAAGCATCGCTCTCGCGTCACGATCATCGCATGAACCTGTACATGCAACTGTTGTCGTAGTAATCTGTGAGCCACGAGGACTCAGCAAGCCCATTACCATGGGTATCAAGACTAGCAAAGCTTATAGGGAAAAGGAAGGGGTAAAGTGGTGAGGCTGCAATAGCGACTAAGCATGATATGGTGGCTAACATACGCAAATAAGAGCGAGAAGAGAGCAAGCAGAACGGTCGTCAACTAGTAATGATCAAGAAGTGATCCTGAACTCCTACTTACGTCAACCATAACCCAGAAACCGTGTTCACTTCCCGGACTCCGCCGAGAAGAGACCATCACGGCTACATACGCGGTTGATGCGTTTTAATTCGGATATGGTGTCAAGTTATCTACAACCGGACATTAACAAATTCCCATCTGCCTATAACCGCAGGCACGGCTTTCGAAAGATTATACCCTGCAGGGGTGTCCCAACTTAGCCCATGATAAGCTCTCGCGATCAATGAAGGATATTCCTTCTCCAGGAAGACCCGATCAGACTCGGAATCCCGGTTTACAAGACATTTCGACAATGGTAAAACAAGACCAGCAAAGCTGCCCGATGTGCCGACAAATCCCGATAGGAGCTGCATATATCTCGTTCTCAGGGCACACCGGATGAGCAAGACGACGGGTTGGCATAGACCCTGGTTGCCCAGGGGGCGCCGGACATCGCTCAGGTTGGACCAACACTCGGAGGAGCACTGGCCTGGGGGGGTAAAATAAAGATGACCCTCGGGCTCCGGAAACCCAAGGGAAAAAGGGTTAGGTGAGGCAAATGGAAAAACCAAGGTTGGGCCTTGCTGGAGGAGTTTTATTCAAAGCGAACTGCCAAGGGGGTCCCATAAATCACCCAACCGCGTAAGGAACGCAAAATCCAGGAACATAACACCGGTATGACGGAAACTAGGGTGGCAAGAGTGGAACAAAACACCAGGCATAAGGCCGAGTCTTCCACCCTTTACCAAATATATAGATGCATTAATAATATAAGAGATATTGTGATATCCCAACAAAACCCTGTCCACCATGGAGCAATCTTCAATTTCATCTGCAACTAGCAATGCTATAAGAGGGCTGAGCAAAGCGGTAACATAGCCAATCAATGGTTTGCATAGGTAAGGTGTCAAAGGTTAGAGGTTCATGGCAACAAGGATGGCTCGATAAACAGATGATAGTAGAGCAGCAAAGCGATAGAACGAAGCAACTAGCATAGCAATGATAGTAGTGAGATCCAGGGTAGCGGTCATCTTGCCTGAAATCCCGCTAGGAAGAAGAACGAGTCCATGAAGAAGACGAACGGGAGTAGTCGAACGAATCCTCACAACTCCGTAACGAAACCGAAGGCAACCCGGAAAGAAGCAAACAACATGGTAAATGCACGAGCATAATCATGGCATGATGCACAAACAAGTATGATGCATGTCCGGTTTAATGAGGCATGGCATGGCAAAGTGCAACAAACAACACTACAAATTAAGTGGAGCTCAATATGCAACGAGTTGCATATTGACGAAACACCACATGCAATTATTTAGTTTGATCTTGGTTATGTACCCAAAAATATTAAATGTTATTAAAACATGGCAAGGGGTGAAGCACATGAAAAACTACCTATCTAGACAAGTTTAAATGAGGCCGGAATAATAAACAACAAGTCCGGAAAATCCCCATATGCATATTTTAGATTCGGTACTGTTCTGCCCTAAACACAATTTTAATGTTGTTAAACAGCAAAACAAAGTGGACCATGTTAAACTAGGCATTTTTCCACCCCATTTACATATAAAGTTTATTTAAAACCGAGCTACGGTTATTTAGTTATGAAATAAATCATTTTAGCATGGCATTATGCAAAATAAATACAAACAGCATGTTAAACATTTTTAACATAGATGAAAGTGGCACATTATTAATCTACACAATTTTTTGAGCATTTTACATATATAAATTATTTTAATCCGATGCACGGTTAATTAGTTATTACATGCATGAGGTTCAAGGGTTTTTCTGCAAAACTGGTAAATGACAGGATAAAGGCTAAACTCGCAGGCAGGAAAAAAACACTATACGGGCCGAAACTGCAGGCTGGCCCAACAGCAGAAAAAAAAGGAGGGGCGATCTGGAGGGGCTGCTCACCCATGGGCTTAGCCCAGACGTGGAGGAGGAGGCCGGGCAGGCTGGAAGGGGCGCTGGGCCTGGCTAGCTTCGGCTGGGCCTGGCGCACTGGGCGCTGCTGGGCCGGGCCCACGCTGGCGCGGCGAACGCAGGCGTCGTCCTCCAGGAATAGATCGGCCGCGAGCAGGACCAGGGCCGGCGGCGGCCGGCGGTCAACGGCGATGGGGAGGCGCGGGGAGGCCGGAACGGGGCCGCAGGTGGCCGGATCCGGTGGAGGTCGTGGCCGGGGACCCGTTCCCGGCGACGGCGAGGCCAGCCGGCGACGGGCGGAGCATCCTCGGGCGGTGGCAGTCCCTACAAGGAGAGAGAGAGAGAGGAGCCGGGTGAGGGAGAGAGGAGACACAGGGAGGAAGATGGCGGGGGCGGCGACCTGGGACGGCGGAGAGGGCGGCTCCGACGACGGCTGGAGTAGTCCGGCGAGATGGCTTCGGCCAGAGGGCGGCGGCGAACGCTCCCGACGAGGCCGGATCGAGCTAGCGGCTCGGGACGAAGGGTAGTGGCGGCGGGGAAGTGGGCAGGGAACGCGTGGAAGGCAGGTAGTGGGCGTGGGGGCGGCGCGGCTGACTTGGCGGCGGCGCTGGGTGGTGGCTGGCGGCGGGTGCAGCGCCAAGTGGTAGAGGAGGAGAGGGTCGGTGCGGAAATTGAGGAGGGGGAGGCTAGAGGTAGGTGGAGGGGGTTAGGCTGCTCAAAATGGACTAGGAGGTCCATATATAGCAGGGGGCTAGGGTTAGAGGGGGGTTAGGAGGGGTTTGGAGCCTCCGATCGTAACCCGATGGATCTAATCGCGAGGGGGGGGGTTGGCAGGCCTAGGTGGGCTGTGAAGAGAGGTTGGGCTGAGTGGAGGGAAAAGAGAGAGAGGCCCGGCGGTAGTTTCGAAAGCCGAAACATCCGACGATTAAACCGGCAACGGTGCCGCTACGGATGACGGTTGGGCTATCAAACGAACTCCGCATGCGATGAAATTTGGCATGCGGTCTGTCTACACTATAATAAGACCGCACGACAAGTTGCATCCCATTCCGAGAACATTTTAAAGCCACTTATAAAATAATATTACGGAGGTGCCGCGGGCGCGTGCGAGTGTGGTCGGGCTCAGAACGAACAACGGAGAGAACCGGGAAAACCCGAACGGATGCAAGTTTTGAAAAACATGCAGATGAAATGCGGATGATGACATGAGACGAGATGCATAACAAGAACAAAATGCAAAACAAACGACAAAAACCCAACCACGAAGGAAATATCATATAGCATCTCCAGAAAAGGCAAGAGTCGGAGTTACGAATATGGAAAGTTGTATCCGGGGCGTTACAACACTCCACCACTACGAGAGGATCTCGTCCCAAGATATAGGATGGCACCAGAGGGAAAAGGAAGAGGAAGATAAGCAGTAAAACTAAGTTGCTTCTTCGACAAACGAGTGAAACCATGAACCTTGAGAGGTTGAGCAAAATGAAAAGAAGAAAACAACGAAGATGAGCAAAGTTGAAAACACTCCGTTAGAAAAGAGGAACAAGGGATACAACGAGAACCAAGAGGTTGCCAAGACATGATTGACGAGCACAATGGACAAGAAGGAATTGAAACCACTCTGGTTGAAACGAGATAAGAATGAATAAGAATGATATAATTTTGACAGCATTCCGACTGTAAATGGAAGAAATTGAACATGAACTTACAAGATGAGAGGATACTTGATGAGATCAACAACACACTACCTCTAGAACTATTGAAAGAATGGCACAATGGGTAAGAAGGATTTCAGACAGCACTCAGGTTGAAAAGAGAGGCAAAACTTGATAAGATGAAAGAACTTGAAGAGATGACACAACACTCCGGTTAAATGGATAAGCATGAAAAGAACACGATCCTCACAAAACGAGGTGAGGGGTGAAGAGCACAACATCACAATGCCTCCGTAATGAAAGAATAGAAGCTAGACAGTTGGGATAAAGGGACAGAGAAGAAAATGACAACTTCTGCCACAAATGAGCTTGGAAAGAATCCTTGCAAAGAAGAATTGAACGGAGTTGTTGCAAAATCAACAACGAAAGGCACAAGCTTGTTGTGGGCTTATGGAAATCATCTCAAAATGATGAGGTGACAACCGGCCACCGATGGAAACAGTTAATTGGATTGAGATCGGCATGGAGATGAAAACTCCTTTCACCAAGAGGATAAAGAACAAGCTTGGGTCATGCATAATCACCACAAATAGCAACAACCCTTAAGGAAAGGCTTTAGGTGAAACCTGACACAAGATAACTCCAACGAAGAAGTTGATTGGTCAAAAAGATCTCTTGAACAAAGAGAAAATGATGGATTTAAAATACCTCATTCTTGACAACATATGAATCATGAAACATGAAGGAAATTATCAAGAATGACATATCACCATCTCAAAAGATAAGGTAGAAAGAATTGCACTTCGAAATGCAAGATGAAGAATACTTGAGCTCCTCAAAACAAAACATGTGATGAGCACCATGTTTAATTTTAGAGTATAGCTTGGCGGGTCATAACTTCAAGAGAAATCTTGAAGAACAATTGAAGAATGAAAAGAATCCTTGATGAACCACCATGTTGAGCCTCCATGAAGAACTCCAGTAATAAAAGATGATAGAAAGAAAGGGAAGTTGAAAACACAACGTGAAGCCTTGCAATAATTTAGATGGAGCTTCGCGACGATATAACCGAGAAAATACCAGAAATCCGGAAAAGGAAAAGATGAAACACTAGAACCAAGAATTACTTCATCGTGAACAATCTCCGGAAGAAAAGAATTGAATCAACTCGAGGAAATAAGAATAAGATTTATTGTATGCTTATCCTTCATCAAATTAAATTGATGACAAGCAATGGATTTGGCATACTACTTATTCTCGTTGAAAGGATTAAGAGGGATATAGCGCAAACTTGAGAAGGTATTGATGGAACCACCGGTTGGATTTGTTAACAATGAATGAATTGATATGATAACAATGGAAGAGGAATCTTGAACGAACCACCGTAAGAATTGAAAATGAACATAGCAAAGGCACAATTCACCGAGAAGAATTTGAAAACGAATGAAGATACTTGAGGGGATTTAAATACATGAGAACAAAGAGATCATGAATTGATTAGAGGGTATTTGAACGATGCACCAGTAAGATTTGGAGAATGATAGCTACACGCTGTGAATGAAAAATTATGACATGATGGCCTTCGGAGGAAAGAAATGGAAACAACTCATGAAATGCTCCGGATGGTAAGAAAAGAATTCTCACAATCGAGAACAATTATGGCAGGATGGCATCAAGCTTGAACTACGCCTCTTTGGAAGAACGGGTAAGGATTTAAGAGGAACTCTTTTTCGGTCTTCAAAATTCGAGAATGACGACGATAAACACCACCAAAATTACTGAGATACTCCGGGAGGATGAAAAGAGGAAGGGTTGAACCAAAGATGAAAAGAATTTGAAAGCGATCTTGGAGATGGCATCTGACTGATGAAATTCATTCTTACGTCAAACTCTGAAAAGAATTTGGAATGGCTCCGGAATAATTAAAAGAGTCAGGTAAGATCCTGGGAAAAGACTTGTGGGTTAGGGCCCACTCAAAAGAAAACATCGTTGAAAAGATTGCTTGAAAAGAGAGATTGCACCGGTTGAATTAAATGGCTTGAATGAGATAACAACCTTGAAATATCTTGAACGGATTGAGAATGGAAACACGGATCTTCCGAGATATCTTCAGCACTCCAGAACAAATGCATAGGAAGAGGTGAATGATTAAGACATGCATCAGCATGAGAAAGCATTAGAAACGAGGAAAGGAATATGATGAATATCGAAAGCTTGAATTGGAACCACCGGAGAAGAAACAACAATGAAGGATGATGAACTTGAAGCTCGTGAGCATCTTCACGAGGGATCACCGGATCAGAACATTGATTGAAAAGAGTGAAGAGACTTCACATGAATAAATGGATACTTGATTAAAATAAAAGAGTCCTTGAAGAAAAGGGTGGCAGGGCGGGAAAACAAAGGCAACTTGGGGACGGATGAAACAAACACCATTGAGAAAACTTAGAATTGATCTCACAAATGTTGAAATGATCGGATCCACTTGAAGAGAAGCACACCGGTTGGAAAGAATTGATATGACAATCTCGATGATCAAAAGGATTAGTACTCCCATAGAAATATGAGAACACCACTTAGGAAAGGTATGGATTCAACATTTGACTCTGAAGCAACTCGAATACCACAAATAAAACAAAACAAAGGATTTGGCTTGCAGAATAATGCGGAACAAACATATGGTAGAGATTTCGTTCGAAGTTTTCGTGGTGGGGCCCACACGGGCTCGAGTGTACAACACCATCATGTACAAGGCAGTCCACATGACATACGAAGCGTCCCCGAACCAGCATAGCCGAGGGTTCTTTAAGACACAACGAGACCACTGTAAAAACGACCGTGGAAAGGCGGACCACTAGACGTCGAACCCCAATCTCATATCATGCATCTGTCGAAAAGATATTCTAGGAGCTACTTGAATTCCCACCTATAAAACTCCCGAAACTTTCTGGTTATGCAATCTGGTGTTGGGGATACAGGGGAAGCAATATATCTCACCCAAACTAACAATACCTACATCCAGCTGTATCCATCCGTCAACACATAACCAAGAAAACTCTGGAAATCGTGTACCTCAACCTTCAAAAAGCATCCGTTATACGATTTATGGCAATACTCCCAAGCTCGCCCCAGTACTGGGTTATCGGGGTTATCTCACCAACAACTGCATAAAAGAGATTTTCGATGTCGGCAAATCTCAGGTATTCCAGAACTGCAACGATAAAATTGTGACGACAACACCTCAGAGCTCGACTCCCCGGGATAAAGCCACATAAATAGACAGGAGGCACCAAGAACAATGTTCTCGTCACAAAACCATCGAAACAATTCCAAGATACCCGCGTGATCCTAAAATTTTTTTTAGTGAAATTTGAGGAGAGGAAAGACAAAACATCTACGTCAGGAGACCTCACCAGAGCGACGAAGGGACTGAGGAGTAAAAAGAATCCTACTCTCCGATATATATAATCCTAAGACTCAAAATAGTTTTCTTCTAGACTCAATAACGGCCAACAATCAAGGGGGCTCCTATGGTCGGTCGAGCCTCTGATTACCAACTTGTCACGCCCAATATGCGACCCTATCCAAAAGGAACTCGAAGGTCCCACCAAGGATAGACCCGCATATTGAAACGCTTTTGCAAGGTGGATATCATTACATCAACATTACATAATAGATGGGGATACATACATAAGGCATACAATGCCACACGAATACAACATCACAATACATCAGAGCATCATCCGACTACGGATGAAACACAAACAGAAACTCAAACGACATCCACCCTGCTAGCCCAGGCTGCCGACCTGGAACCTATCCCCTGATCGAAGAAGCAGAAGAAGAACTCAACGCAAGCAAGCATCGCTCTCGCGTCACGATCATCGCATGAACCTGTACATGCAACTGTTGTCGTAGTAATCTGTGAGCCACGAGGACTCAGCAAGCCCATTACCATGGGTATCAAGACTAGCAAAGCTTATAGGGAAAAGGAAGGGGTAAAGTGGTGAGGCTGCAATAGCGACTAAGCATGATATGGTGGCTAACATACGCAAATAAGAGCGAGAAGAGAGCAAGCAGAACGGTCGTCAACTAGCAATGATCAAGAAGTGATCCTGAACTCCTACTTACGTCAACCATAACCCAGAAACCGTGTTCACTTCCCGGACTCCGCCGAGAAGAGACCATCACGGCTACACACGCGGTTAATGCGTTTTAATTCGGATCTGGTGTCAAGTTATCTACAACCGGACATTAACAAATTCCCATCTGCCTATAACCGTAGGCACGGCTTTCGAAAGATTATACCCTGCAGGGGTGTCCCAACTTAGCCCATGATAAGCTCTCGCAATCAACGAAGGATATTCCTTCTCCCAGGAAGACCCGATCAGACTCGGAATCCCGGTTTACAAGACATTTCGACAATGGTAAAACAAGACCAGCACAGCCGCCCGATGTGCCGACAAATCCCGATAGGAGCTACACATATCTCGTTCTCAGGGCACACCGGATGAGCAAGACGACGGGTTGGCATAGACCCTGGTTGCCCATGGGGCGCCGGACATCGCTCAGGTTGGACCAACACTCGGGGGAGCACTGGCCCG
>NC_041389.1:158960452-159001043 GCF_002162155.2 Triticum dicoccoides
GGGGGTAAAATAAAGATGACCCTAGGGCTCCAGAAACCCAAGGGAAAAAGGGCTAGGTGAGGCAAATGGTAAAACCAAGGTTGGGCCTTGCTGGAGGAGTTTTATTCAAAGCGAACTGCCAAGGGGGTCCCATAAATCACCCAACCGCGTATGGAACGCAAAATCCGGGAACATAACACCGGTATGACGGAAACTAGGGCGGCAAGAGTGGAACAAAACACCAGGCATAAGGCCGAGTCTTCCACCCTTTACCAAATATATGGATGCATTAATAATATAAGAGATATTGTGATATCCCAACAAAACCCTGTCCACCATGGAGCAATCTTCAACTTCACCTGCAACTAGCAACGCTATAAGAGGGTTGAGCAAAGCGGTAACATAGCCAATCAATGGTTTGCATAGGTAAGGTGTCAAAGGTTAGAGGTTCATGGCAACAAGGATGGCTCGATAAACAGATGATAGGTAGAGCAGCAAAGCGATAGAACGAAGCAACTAGCATAGCAATGATAGTAGTGAGATCCAGGGTAGCGGTCATCTTGCCTGAAATCCCGCTAGGAAGAAAAACGAGTCCATGAAGAAGACGAACGGGAGTAGTCGAACGAATCCTCACAACTCCGGAACGAAACCGAAGGCAACCCGGAAAGAAGCAAGCAACATGGTAAATTCACGAGCATAATCATGGCATGATGCACAATTAAGTATGATGCATGTCCAGTTTAATGAGGCATGGCATGGCAAAGTGCAACAAACAACACTACAAATTAAGTGGAGCTCAATATGCAACGAGTTGCATATTGACGAAACACCACATGCAATTATTTAGTTTGATCTCGGTTATGTACCCAACAATATTAAATGTTATTAAAACATGGCAATGGGTGAAGCACATGAAAAACTACCTATCTAGACAAGTTTAAATGAGGCCGGAATAATAAACAGCAAGTCCGGAAAATCCCCATATGCATATTTTAGATTCGGTACTGTTCTGCCCTAAACACAATTTTAATGTTGTTAAACAGCAAAACAAAGCGGACCATGTTAAACTAGGCATTTTTCCACCCCATTTACATATAAAGTTTATTTAAAACCGAGCTACGGTTATTTAGTTATGAAATAAATCATTTTAGCATGGCATTATGCAAAATAAATACAAACAGCATGTTAAACATTTTTAACATAGATGAAAGTGGCATATTATTAATCTACACAATTTTCTGAGCATTTTACATATATAAATTATTTTAATCCGATGCACGGTTAATTAGTTACATGCATGAGGTTCAAGGGTTTTTCTGCAAAACTGGTAAATGACAGGATAAAGGCTAAACTCGCAGGCAGGAAAAAAACACTATACGGGCCGAAACTGCAGGCTGCCCAACAGGAGAAAAAAAAAGGAGGGGCGATCTGGAGGGGCTGCTCACCCATGGGCTTAGCCCAGACGGTGAGGAGGAGGCCGGGCAGGCTGGAAGGGGCGCTGGGCCTGGCTAGCTTCGGCTGGGCCTGGCGCGCTGGGCGCTGCTGGGCCGGGCCCACGCGGGCGCGGCAAACGCAGGCATCGTCCTCTATGAATAGATCGGCCGCGAGCAGGACCAGGGGCGGCGGCGGCCGGCGGTCAACGGTGATGGGGAGGCGCGGGGAGGCCGGAACGGGGCCGCAGGTGGCCGGATCCGGTGGAGGTCGTGGCCGGGGACCCGTTCCCGGCGACGGCGAGGCCAGCCGGCGACGGGCGGAGCATCCTCGGGCGGTGGCAGTCCCTGCAAGGAGAGAGAGAGGAGCCGGTGAGGGAGAGAGGAGACGCAGGGAGGAAGATGGCGGGGGCGGCGACCTGGGACGGCGGAGAGGGCGGCTCCGGCGACGGCTGGAGTAGTCCGGCGAGGTGGCTTCGGCCAGAGGGCGGCGGTGAACGCTCCCGACGAGGCCGGATCGAGCTAGCGGCTCGAGACGAAGGGTAGCGGCGGCGAGCGCGGGGTCGGGCCGACCCGGGCCCAGATGGGCTTGGCGGGCCCTGCGCGGGTTTGGACGGGCCAGCGACGGTGGGGAAGTGGGCAGGGAACGCGTGGAAGGCAGGGAGTGGGCGCGGGGGCGGCGCGACTGACTTGGCGCGGCGCTGGGTGGTGGCTGGCGGCGGGGGCAGCGCCAAGTGGCAGAGGAGGAGAGGTCCGGTCCGGAAATTGAGGAGGGTGGAGGCTAGAGGTAGGTGGAGGGGGTTAGGCTGCTCAAAATGGACTAGGAGGTCCATATATAGCAGGGGGCTAGGGTTAGAGGGGGGTTAGGAGGGGTTTGGAGCCTCCGATCGTAATCCGACGGATCTGATCGCGAGGGGGGGGGGTTGGCGGGCCTAGGTGGGTTGTGAAGAGAGGTTGGGCTGAGTGGAGGGAAAAGAGAGAGAGGCCCGGCGGTAGTTTCGAAAGCCGAAACGTCCGACAGGTAAACCGGCAACGGTGCCGCTACGGATGACGGTTGGGCTATCAAACAGACTCCGAATGCGATGAAATTTGGCAGGCGGTCTGTCTACACTATAATAAGACCGCACGACAAGTTGCATCCCATTCCGAGAACATTTTTAAGCCACTTATAAAATAATATTACGGAGGTGCCGCGGGCTCGTACGAGTGTGGTCGGGCTCAGAACGGACAACGGAGAGAACCGGGAAAACCCGAACGGATGCAAGTTTTGAAAGACATGCGGATGAAATGCGGATGATGACATGAGACGAGATGCATAACAAGAACAAAATGCAAAACAAACGACAAAAACCCAACCACGAAGGAAATATCATATAGCATCTCTGGAAAAGGCAAGAGTCGGAGTTACGAATATGGAAAGTTGTATCCGGGGCGTTACAAGCCTGGGCTAGCAGGGTGGATGTCGTTTGAGTTTCTTTTTGTGTTTCATCCGTAGTCGGATGATTCCCTCATGTATGATGTTGTTGTATTCATGTGGCATTGTATGCCTCTTGTATGTATCCCCAACTATTATGTAATGGTACGATGTAATGATATCCACCTTGCAAAAGCGTCTCCAATATGCACTTCTATCCTTGGTGGGACCTTCGAGTTCCTTTAGGATAGGGTCGCATATTGGGCGTGACAAAATTTCACACGTTGTTCCTTTAAGTCCATGTAGCTTGCTAAGACTTGGGTTCATATGTTGTTGATCGACAGTCCCTGTAAGTTCATGCCACCTTGGGTTTACGACTAGTCATGTGGGCTCGGGTTCTTTGTCATATGGATGCTAGCGACACTATCATATACGTGAGCCAAAAGGCACAAACGGTCCCAGGCCAGGTAAGGTGGCACCCGTAGGAATACCATGCATGAGGCCGCAAAGTAATATGATGTGTTAGATGCTAGATCAGTGTGACTTAGGATCAGGGTCCTGACAGCTTTGGTATCAGAGCCTGACTGCCTTTAGGATTACCAAGCCAAACTAGTCCAAGTTGAGTTTAGAAATTCTTTAGATATAAGGGAATTGATTGTGGATGGGAACGTAAGGCTCTTTTTACTCCTTTACCTTATGCCCTTCTGATCTGAGTCATCATATCTTTCCTACGGGGTTAAGGAACTAGGCTATCTCTTCTTTCTATCAGGATCACGTGTTACTAGTCCAAAGACTTATAAGATTGTTGGACTCAAGTCTCAGTTCAGTTCCTACTACTCTAGTGTGTTCACAGCCGGTCTCAGAACCTTGATATAATGATGTTGAGTGGTCATGCCACTAATTTGCAGGATGTCTCAAATCATTTTGAGCATTTACAGCCATTATGCTCTCCGGGTCATCCCAAGTTTCTAAATAATCTGATTCATTTTCAAATCCCTTCTTACCGTTCCGAAGTTCCTTTGTGGCAGATCAACCACACTAACCAGTGTGTTGAGGTACGTCATTGCCTCGGTGCATATGATGGAGTTATTATTATGACCCTAGGTGTCTTAGCTAATCGCTTAGTAATCTAGCCATGTTTTGTGGTCCCAGTGTGATAATTCTGGCCATCATCCTCGAAAGCATCCCATGATGCCACTTAGTTAGTACGCATTCTACTCCTAGATTTCTGAACCCGAGATTTCCCTACTTACTTCATGTTGTTAGTGTTTGCTAGTTCCCTTAGGTTATTAGTAACCTTTGCGTTAGTCCTTGAGGTCTGTGGTATTTCTTTCTTACAAACACCATGAACTACTTATGGCAGAAGTTCCTCATTGAACCGAAAGATCACAACCAGAGTGCTCTTGGCGAGTTCTCCATTCTATATTGTGGCTCTGCCAGTTCTACCTTTCTGCATGGGTTATCCGGAAGAAATATGTTGAACTCGTTCGACATGCTAATCTATGCATCCACAACTCAGAAAATCATATGTTCTTTCGATTTGTCCCTCTTTAGTTGCTTTCTGGTCCTTGTCTATCAATTGATAGTAAGGAGTAGTTGTGTAATCGTGTTTATCGATGCCCATTACTCCTGTGGTCCGTCAAGCCATTCTAATTGGAATGACTAGGAGAAGCAAACTCCAGTACCTTATCCAACTCCAGGATTGGATCAAAGTAGTTGTATTTCGCAGATTAAATGCCAATCCAGCTTTTGTTATGTTCTACCTTGGAATGTTGCCCTCTTCCATATCAAGTATGTTGTGAGAATTGCACACCCTCTTATGAATTCTTGATGCAGTGATACTTCTTTCCATCATTCTTAATTCCTCGGTTCCTGTGTTGTTGTAACCAGAATGCCGACAAGTGAACCATGATGTGTGAAATCAATACTCCTAGCAACCTTGTTGCTCGGTAGTTAAAGGACAATAATTTCATTCTTAGCGTGTTGGTTATGGAATCATGATTCTAAGATAGATTGTGCCACCTAGTCCTTATTTCTGGTGCACTCTTCGGTCGATGAGTTAGGGTTTTGTCAATCCCTCACTCATTTGATCATATCGTCTTGCCCTGGAAAGCAAGATTGTTCTCGAGCTTAGTAACATATCGGTGGTTCGTGATTCTACGAATGTCTTCTCGAAGGTATCACTAGGTTGTTACATGACCGCTATGTTGAGCTCGTGATCAAGTTGGTTTTCAAAACCACCCTTTCTCCAAGAATCCTTGTTGGATACCCTGAGCTAGTTGGTTAAGCTAAACAACAACTTGGAGAGTTGGAAGATAAAGACTTGTCCGACTTAGTCATTTTATGGGATATCTTGTGTGTGTGTGTGTCTTGAAGAAAGATGATATATTCATTGGTTGATCCTCGTGATCAGTTATTGTGTCTACTATCATGCCAAACTTTGATTTGAGTGAGGGCTATTGTCAAAACAAATCAGAGCCAACGATGTTCTTAATGTTGTCTTACTCGTGGTTGATCTCTCGAGCATACACCATTATACCTTTTGGGTCTTACCAATGCTATCACTTGTTCACATAATTATGGAATTCCATCTTCATGGAAACCTAGATGAATTGTTGTTGAGCCCATCAGCAACATTTCTATCCTCTCCATGATTCATGTTGAACATCCAGCTAGTGTTGGAAACTTTTATAAGAATTATCTTCATGACCCACTCATGAAGCATATGTTCGGATGTAAGAAGTGACTTCCTCCAGTTCATGTGCATTTCATGCAAGTTGCCGCCGTGAATTCGAGAAAGTCAATGTTGCTTCCTTTGGAATCACCCCAAATCAGTCATGCATGCGTGCGAAGTATTCTGTGGTTTGGAGACTTGCAACCTTCATTCTATATGTGTCCCTAGCAGACCAAGCCACTGATTGATTTGTTCAAGGATAATAAGTTCTAAGTGCTAGTCCTGAAGGTACCAGATGGATTTGTACAAGATTCTATTATCCTCGATGATAGTTGCCAACCAGAACTCGGTAGTGTTTCGTTGTAAGACTACTGCGTGGCCATGCTTGTTTGGAACAGCGTGTTCACATGTGTGTAGCAGAACCAGCTCATGTTTTGGAGCTTGCTATCGTAGTTCATTTCTGAGAATATCGCAACATCATCTCGTCGATTTGTGTTGCAAGCTTTCACTTTTCTTCTAGACTTGATGAATCTGGAATATTCTGACACCAACCAGATATAAATCTCAGGCAGGTATGATGGTTGGAACTTTCCCAAGAACTATAACATTGGTCACTTTGTAACTCGGTGAAGTGGACGTTGTGGCCAACACACCCAGCCGGAATACCATTATTGTAGTATCTTGATTGAGAAAGTTGGCCACCTCCCCATAAGGATTTCGTAGGATTTACTTCCGTACTGGTTCGTTATGGTTTCTTGTGCTCCTAAAGTCTGACCTTTTACTTGATGTTCTAGATACCAAACCATTTTAATAAATGGGATATGCTAGCACATCAAGGAGAACATTAGAAGCAGAGTGCTAAATTTTTCTCGGTCAGTCATCCAAATTTTGATCCCTTGGCCTCGCTAAGGTAAAATCTGAGCAGGTGTTATCTTCCCTTGCATATGCATCATCCATAAGTATTCATCATGGTAGTATGTTGTGTTACCAGGATCCTTGACACGGATATTGGAAAGACCTTGATGAATATGGAAATGCTCAAGTTCTTGAGAGCACGCACAAGCACCAGGTGTTATCTTTGGCACTAACTGGGATTGCTCCTAGTTTCCTCGATTATGCTATAACCTTTCAAACAGTGGATTCACTCTCTACTGTTGAGCTTCTCCCCAGTTACTAGAATCATTCCTAGAATTTGCATTTTGTCCCCAGCTTGCACCATGATTGTGCCATTCTACCTTGGGTCCCGTCTATTTCCGATGATAGGAAAAATCATCTATGGCATTGTCTTCAACAAGGTAGTCCACATCATCCATTCTAGTCCGAGTATGTCGTTCCCTCGAACTCCGTCAAACGATCATTTGGGAATTACCTCAGGCTGGTATAGAGAATTTCAATGTTTTTTGAATCACAAGTAATTCTTTTTGCCACTTAAGGGATAATTCTACGAGTCACCTCCTCTAAAATGTCTTGTTATGGTAACATGGCAACTCAACTCCTAGCTATGTTGAGAACCGTTCAGCACCCTCTTAAGTGTGGAACTATTGTCTATCTAGTGAACCTCCGTCATCTGTTTCACTCCATCCCTTTGGATGTGTGCTTCGTATCTCAGCTCGAGAGATGTTGCTATGTCTCACTCCGTGAGTTGATCCTGAGTTGTTCGGTCTGAGAGAAGATCGATCCTTCTAGAGTTTTTCCTATCCCCCCATTGTCATGTTGGTTGGAGTTCTCAGAACAAGACGTCGAGACAAAGATGGTGATCAAATCAATGTTCTTATGAAGTGCAAGTTGGATCATGAAGATCGTGTTAGTTCTGTGTCCCCTCTGCCTTCTTACCTCATGTTTTGAATCTCGGGACCAGATTCTTGTTTAGTGGGGGTGAGTTGCCACAGCCCTAGATTATTGCTTGTATTAGTTGCATCTTAGAGCACTTATTTTTCATGTCTAAATTTCTGAAACTTGAACTCAGGAAATTAGAAAGCCTCAAAACTTTTAAAAGAAGGGCAAGAACCCTTTAAATTGCATTCAATGATTCCAAAATGCGCTAAAAATCATTTTGGTAATTTTAGCAAGAGATATATATATCAAACCAAAATTCTGGAACATTTTTATGGAATATTTTGGGACAATGAATTTAAATCATATTCTATTTGAATTTGGAGTTATATTCATAATATATAATGAATATATTCTTAAATGCCCTGAGATAATTGTATCTATATGTGGAGAATCCCATTAAGTGACTAAAAAATATCCAGGGGCGTTTTCACAGTGTTTTTAATTATTTTGAATTTGGAATCAGTGGCAAAGAAATAAACAAAGAAAAGAAAATAGAAAATAAAACAAAAGGGAAGATAACTTACTTTGCAGCCTACCTGCGGCCCAGCAAGCCGGCTGGCCTAGCCCACCACCTGGCCTCTGCTAGTCACCCCCTTCCTCTCGCCAGAAGGATCAGAGGCGCGTGCCCAACACGTGCGCCCACATGTCGGCCACCTCTTGCTTGTCTGCCTTCCTCCCGACCCCTAGGACGACACCGCACCACCCCGCAGAACCCCCTCGACCCCTCCCTCATCCTCACGTCTCCTCTGCCTCTCTTCCCCGCTCTTCTCGCTCATGTCCGAGAGCGCCCACAAGCACCACCACGTCCACCAGGCTCCCCTTGTCCCTCTGCTTGCTCCAACGGATCCGCCTCGACCACCTCTTTCTCCTCGCCAAGCAACGCACGGCGGGAAGCTCTACTACGCCTCCACGCCATCGTGTTCAACCCCGGGCGCCGCTGATGGCCGACTCCGGTTCGCCGTTTTCAACGCCTCCCTGAGCCCACTGGCCTGCTCTACGAGTCCGCCGTGAGCATCTCGCCGTTTCCCCTCTCTTCTCCCCCTCGATTACGTGTCGTAGCCATCGCTACCATCGAGCCCGAGAGCTTGGCTCCACCGGCGATGTCTCCACCGTGGGCTGAGCTCGACCCAATCGTGCCCTTGCACCGCATCTTGCTCCTAGTGCCTCCAGGAGGCCGCCTAGCCGCTTTGCTCGCTCCCCTGCTTGTTCTAACGTCACGCCTGTGTAGGCAGTAGATCCGACCATCGCCCCTCTCACCGCCGTCAGCGATTCCAGCCACCTAAGCACCACCCACCACGACCGGTCGACGCGCCTTGTTGCGCTGCATCTGCAGGACCCAGCCGCACGAGCTCCCGTCGCCGGAGTTGGCCGGACAGGCAACCCCGTCGAGTCCCGATTAGCGTCGGCGGCTAACCGCCGTTTTGGATGACGTGGGCACGACATTAAGGGCTAATGCGCCACTAATTAAACCCCACAGACACCGACAGTGGCCCCACCACATTAATTAAGTATAAGATTTATTTTTGTTTAGGATTAGATTAAGTATAGTGGGCCCTGACTGTCAGGGTTGACCTGCCCAGTTAGCGTTGACCTGGTCCCACTAGTCAGCCTCTGTTTAGGCCTTGTTACACTGACATGCGGGACCCACATGTTAGGTTTGAACCGGAACGGTCTGTTGACCAGTGATGTCAGCATGATGTGTTGCTGATACAGTAATGTTTTTTGGGATTTTTAAATAAATCAAAAATGATTTATTTATTTTAGAAACTGTTCAAACTTCTAAAAATCATAGAAAATCAAAAGTAACTCCAAATGAAATAATTTATATATGAAAAATGATTAGAAAATCCCAATCTATCCATATGTACCATTTGCGTGCACATTAGAACAACTTATGACTACTGTTTAGGACAATTCAATTAAATGGCATTTAAGGAATCGCATATGGAGTTTGAATTTGAATCTTTGATTCAAACCAACTTCATTTAATCTGGTTGATAGTTGCATTAGCTCAAACCACAACATATTGCCATGTCACATTCATGCATCATATTGTTGCAAGTCATTGATTGTGTTTTCCTTTCTATTGCCGGTAATTGTCCTCCTTCAGTAGATGTGCTCCGGCGATGAGTTCGTTGACACCGATGAAGAACTATACTATCTTTAGAAGTGCTAGGCAAGCAAAACCCCCTTGTTCATTCCAATACAATCCCACTCTCTCACTCCTGCTCTCTTTTACTGCATTAGAACAACAATGATTCAAATGTTACCTGCTACGATAGTTGAACCCCTTTCCTCTGCATGACCTGTCATTGCCACAGTAAATAGATGAAACCCACTAGCATGAGTAGGAGTTGTTTAAGCCCTGATGTTCCTACTCATTCATGTTTGTTTGTCATGCCTGCTACTGCTTAGAGTTGAGTCAGGTCTGATTCATCGGGGATGAATTGGAAAGTTGTGAACATGTCCTACTGTTGAGAGCTAAGTGTGTGAATATGATTTGGTAAAGGTAGCTGTGAGAGGCCATGTAGGAGTACATGGTGGGTTGTCTCATTGAAACCATCCTCAGGAACTGAGTTCTGTGTTTGTGATCCATGAACGCTACTACCACACATTGGAATGCTTAAGTGCCCCTCTCGAATTATTAATCAACTCGATGTCTGTCCAGGAGTTGCAACTAGTTTCTGGTGTTTGTAGGTAGTGCTAGTAGTCTACCAAGTGGCACCCGGTACAGGTGGTCTTGGGACAAACTAGGTGCAGTGGAACAGTGTACCAAGTGGCACCCGGATGGTGCGCTTGGGAATCCTGCTCACATCGTTTGTGGTCGTGAGCGACACCTCGACCGGATCTCCTTGCGGATGGAACCCGAATAGGAGATAAACCTGGACTAGAGACTTGTGTGGTTAGTCAGGTCATGGCCGACACCCTCGCCAGGCTTCCACTTGAAGGTTACCGAGATACATGACGTGTACATGGTGGTAAGAGGCGAGAGCATGTGTGAATAAGTACACCCCTGCAGGGTTAACATCATCTATTCGAATAGCCGCGTCCTTGGTAACGGACCTCTTGGTTACCTATACAGTTCATAGACAAGTGAAAGTGGATACTCTAAAATAGCAAGATAAGCGTGAGTGCTATGGATGGCGTTCTCGTAGGGAGACAGGAGCGGATCCATAGAGGTGTATTGATATGGTGAATATGTGGACTCGTGTGCGCCACCTCAAAAGAGTTACTTGCAGTCGTAGTTCAGGACAGCCACCGAGTCAAAGCTGGCTTGCTGCAGTTAAACCCCACCATCCCTTTGTTGATACTGATGCATATGTAGTTAGTTCTGATGTAAGTCTTGATGGGTACATTTGTACTCACATTTTCTTAATTTATGTTTTTGTAGGGAGACTCCAGTTTCACTAGTAGTTCCGTGTGGACTTCGACGTTTAGCTTGTTACCTCAGCTACGATCTTGTGCCCTCTGGAGGGTCTTATAGATAGTCAGGCCTCTGATCTTTTTTCATTTGTACTTGTCTGTACTCAGAGATGTTATGCTTTTGTTGTTTGTATGCTCTAAATGTTGGGTCATGAGACCCATGGTTGTAATAGTTGGCTCCTCGGAGCCTCTTGAATAAATACTTTGAGTTGTAGAGTCATGCTGTGATGCCATGTTGTATTTGCACATATCGAGCATATTGTGTGCATGATTATTGAAATGCTTGGTATGTGTGGGATCCGACAATCTAGTTGTTTATTCCTGGTAGCCTCTCTTACCGGGAAATGTCTCCTAGTGCTTCCACTGAGCCATGGTAGCTTGCTACTGCTCCGGAACACTTAGGCTGCCGACATCTGTCCTTCTTCGTTCCTGTGTCTGTCCCTTCAGGGAAATGTCACACGTTGTTCCTTTAAGTCCATGTATAGCTTGCTACGACTTGGGTTCATATGTTGTTGATCGACACGTTCGTTGCTAGGTCATGTATGCCTGTCCCTGTAAGTTAGCGCCACCTTGGGTTTACGACTAGTCATGTCATCTCGGGTTCTTTGTCATATGGATCATAGCGGCACTATCATATACGTGAGCCAAAAGGCGCAAACAGTCCCGTGCCAAGTAAGGTGGCACTCGTGGGAATACCGTGCATGAGGCCGCAAAGTAATATGATGTGGTACATGCTAGATCGGTGTGACTTAGGATCGGGGTCCTGACATCAAGGCTTTCCTAAGTATTTCAAAGGCTTCTATGCAATCATTATCAAAAACAAATGGAACATCTTTTTGCAAAAGATTAGTAAGAGGCCTGGAAATTTTAGAGAAGTCTTTTATGAACTTCCTATAGAAACCAGCATGACCAAGGAAACGTCTTATACCTTTAATATCTTTAGGGCATGACATTTTCTCAATTGCATCAACTTTAGCTTTATCTACCTAAATACCTCTTTTAGAAATTTTATGCCAAAGGACTATACCTTCGTTCACCATAAAGTGGCACTTCTCCTAGTTCAAGACAAGATTAGTCTCTTCACATCTCTGCAAAACTCGGTCAAGGTTGCTTAAGCAGTCATCGAAAGAAGTTCCATAAACGAAAAATCATTCATGTATACCTCAATGAAATTTTCGAAACAAATAAGAGAATATAGCGGTCATACATCTTTGAAAGGTAGCTTGTGCATTACATAAACAAGAAGGCATGCGTCCATAACCATAAGTTACATAAGGACAAGTAAAGGTGGTTTTCTCTTGATCTATTTGTGATACAGGTATTTCATAGAAACCAAAATGTCCATATAGGAAGAAAAAGTGTGGATGCTTAGATAACCTTTCTAACATTTGATCAATAAAAGGCAAAGGATAATGACCTTTTCTAGTCGCTTTATTCAATTTTATAAATCAATTACCATCCTATAACCAGTTACAATTCATTGTGGGATAAGTTTACTTTTATCATTAGGCATAACAG
Source organism: Triticum dicoccoides (assembly GCF_002162155.2). NCBI lineage: Eukaryota > Viridiplantae > Streptophyta > Magnoliopsida > Poales > Poaceae > Triticum > Triticum dicoccoides. Next base: position 158,972,727 of record NC_041389.1, read on the forward strand.
TAATGCCTCCATTTTAGTTACCCATCTACTATCCGCTGTAGGATAAATTATACCTGCTTCCAGAAGCTTTAGTATTTTAGTTCTTACTAGATCCTTCATTTTGGGATTCAAATGATGTTGATGATCACAACTGGTTTAGCATCAAGCTCCATATTATTGTTGTGTTGACATAAAGTGGAACTAAAGCACTTAAGATCATTAAGAGTATATCCAATTGCAGCATGATGATTCCTCAGAGTTTTAAGTAATATCTTTTCTTCATGCTCTGAAAGGTTAGCATTGATAATAACAGGATATATCTTCTTTTCATCAATATAAGCATATTTCAGTGTATCGACCAAGTTCTTTAATTCAAATACATGGTCACTTTTAGGTGGGAATGGATCTCCCAGAGTTTCAACAGGCAAATTATGCTTAAGGATAGGTGATTTTTTAAAGAATATGTAATCTATTTCATTTCTTTCATTCATATGCATATCATTTTCATGGTCTATCAAATAGTATTCCAATGGATTAGTAGGAGGTACAACAATAGAAGCAAGACCAATGATTTCATCTTTACTAGACATTTCCTTCTCATGTGGTTGTTTACTAAACTTGGAGAAATTAAACTCATGAGATACATCACCAAACTTAACTCTAACCTTGTCTTTAACACAATCAATATCAGCATTAACCATATTCAAGAAAGGTCCACCAAATATAATGGGGCAAAAAATTATCTTGTTGCTACCATGTACTAAGAAATTAGTAGGGTATTTGATCTTACCACACAAGACTTCAACATCTCTAACAATCCCAAGTGGTGAAATGATATCTCTATTTGCATGCTTAATAGTAACATCAATATCCTCAATCTTAATAGGTGCAATGCCATTCATAACTTCTTGATATTAGGGAAAACAAATCGCACTTACACTAGCACCCATATCAAATAAACCTTGATAGCAATGATCCCCAATTTTAACAGAAACAATAGGCATGCCAACTATAGGCTTATTCTTGTCTAACATATCTTGTTCATTTCTAGCAGTTTGACAATTCTAGCAGCCTCAGAACAAAAATAAATAACATGCACATCAACATAATTGACCAGTAGATCTTTAACCATTGCAATATTAGGTTCCATCTTAATTTGATCAGGTAGTTTAGGTGTTCTAATGGTACTCTTAGGAACCATAGCTGTAGCTTTAGCTTGCTCCTTAATCCTAACAGGGAAAGGAGGTTTCTCAATATAAGAAGTAGGAATAGCTGGATTAACATTATAAATGATGGTTTCATCTTTGGCTATAACCAGTTCCTCACAATTTTCCTCAATAGGTGGATGAAATGTAAACCATTTCTCCTTAGGGAGATCAACATGAGCAGCAAAAGACTCACAAAAGTGGCTACTATCTCAAAGTCAAGTCCATATTTCGCACTAAACTTATGAAAAGCATCAGCTTCCATAAAAGATATAACACAATAAAACTCAAGATTATATCTGACTCATTACCTTTGTCAATTTCCCAATATTTAGAGTTGCGTTTAATTCTTTCCAAAAGATACCATTTGAATTCAATAGTTTTCTTCATAAAAGAAAAAGTAGAAGAATTATCGAGCATTGATTGATCACTATGAGAAAGTCGAGCATAAAAGTTTTGTATAATCATATCTCTTGAGAGCTCATGATTGGTGAATGTGTGAATCATATACTTAAGCTCCCCAATGCTTGAGAGATACTTTCTGCCTCACGGGGCAAAAAATTATATATATAATTTTGATCACGATGAACCAAATGCATAGGATAAAACTTATGGTAAAATTCTAGCTTTAACCGGTTCGAGTCCCATGTTCTGGTATCATCTAGTAGCCTATATGATGCCAATGCCTTTTCCCTCCAAATACAAATAGAACAATTTATTATTAACTCCATCCTCTAATAAACCTGCAAGCTTAAACAATCCACACATTTAATCTATAGGGATCAAGTGCTATTAGAATGTATTGTTCCATCTCCTGCATAAGGATTAGCTAGCAGTTTCTCTAATATACCCGAGGGAATTTCATAAAAAATATTTTCAGTAGGTTGAGGGGAAAATCTTATTTCTCCTAGTCGAGGTGAAGAAAACCCGAACAAGCCCCTCAAAGGATTATTTTCCAAATTCCACTTACCAAAGGCGCTTCACTCGCCAGCAATAGTGCCAGAAAAGAGTCTTGATTACCCACAAGTATAGCGGATTAATCGTAGTCCGTTCGATAAGTAAGAGTGTTAAACCCAATAAGGAGTAGAAGGAAATGACAAGTGGTTTTTAGCAAATTATTCCCTGCGAGTATTGAAAGTAGCAGTAATAGATATTTTTGTAGCAAGATAATTCGTAACAAGTAGCAAGTAGCACTAGTAGCAAAGGTGCAAAAAGGTGGCCCAATCTTGTTTATTGCAAAGGACAAGCCAAAAATTTCTCTTATAACAAGCAAAGAGTTCTCGAGGACACATGGGAATTGTCATCTAGTCACATTCATCATGTTTAGTTGATTCGCGTTCGTTACTTTGATGATTTGATATGTGGGTGGACCGGTGCTAGGGTGTTGTTCTTACTTGAACAAGAAATAGTCTTATGATTACCCCCTCTCGCAAGCATCCGTAACTAAGAAAGAAGAATTTAGATAAACCTAACCATAGCATGAAACATATGGATCCAAATTATCCCCTTATGGAATAACTAGGGTTTAATCTTCTGTCACTCTCAAAACCCATCATCTACTTATTACTCCCCAATGCCTTCCCTTAGGCCCAAGTATGGTGAAGTGTCATGTAGTTGACGTTGACATGACACCACTAAAGTAAGAACACCATACATATCATCAAAATATCGAACGAATACCAACTTCACATGATTACTCATAACAAGACTTCCCATATCCTCAAGAACAAAATTAACTACTCACAAGTCATATCAATGTTCAAGATCAGAGGTGTATTGATATGCATGAGGGTATGAAAACATAATCTTCCACCAAATAAACCAACTAGCATCAACTACGAGATGTAATCATCAGTCACTACTATAGGATGCTACTAACGCGACACTATGATCAGAGACCCTTCGAGAAACTATGTGCGATGTAATAAAAGCAAACGATGGTGTAAGAAAACCATCAAAAGTGTGCAAAACATTTGCGATGATGGATGCATCAAACACGGTTTAGATTTTAGTTATGTGTGTGATGCTGGGCATATGGTTGATCCAGCGGAACTGTTTGCGATGAGGAAGAACAACATAAACTGGCAGCCATATCAATGTGTGTGCGATATACGGCATACAGTTCCCTCCGGTGAACTGTGTGCTCTTAGGGAATGCAACAGAAACAGTCAGCCAGATCAAGGTGTGTGTGAATATGGCATATATTTCACTCGGACAAACTGTTTTCCATTAGGCAAGAGAACAAAAACGGTTCATCTTAACAAGATGTGTGTGATATGCGGCATTTGTGATCAGCCAAAAGAACATAAACGATTCGTGCAGACCAGATGTGTGGGATATGCAGCAAACAGCCTACTCGGATGAACTGTTTGGCATGAGAAATTATAACACAGACGGTTACTATAGTAAGTTCGTGTGTGATTCTGTTCGTACAAAAAACTTTGAAAAATGCAAACTAGTTGCTTGCGGTGGCTAGCAGTATCGCACATGACGCGTCTGCGAGTACTCATGTGCGATGATTAGTAAGTACACATAATGAACGGCCGCAAGGGTGATACGCTGATCATGGAGTCTGAGAAGACCGTCGTCGGAAGGCCGCCGACTCAGCTCTTTAGCCTATATTTTATTATAATTCTATGCATAAGTAGGTCGTGAGTGTTTTGTGCCTTGCCACATGTGGCATTTTAAATTATCCTGAATATGTAAGACAATTATTAACCGTTGCCATTGTAAATTTGCCTCAATGGTGAGCAGAGCGCGCACAGCGACACCACGGACTCCCCAAAAAAAGCAGGGACGCCATGGCGAGCAACCACATGGTCAACCTTCTGGAACCCCGTGGGAGACGCGATGGTGCATCCATAGGACACGATGGTGATATCATGACCGTGTGTGATAGTGGGTAGACACGTACATGTACATCCAAGAACATGGGCCCATGTTTCGGGCATCCGATGCGTGGCATATAGTTGATACAAAAGAATTGTTTGCGATGAGATAGAACAACAAAAACAGGGCTTTGTGGGCCCAGAACCATCAATTAATTTGGACTTTGTTTCTCCTAACATTGCAGATTACAACGCAATAAGTAATTGCAAATCTGTTCACACAGATCAAACTAATATGTGTTCACACCGAAGAACCTAATATGTGTTCACACTTAGCACCGGGCTATAAAAACTACCCACTCGAAAATTACTTCACAGTTCCTCCTCATCACCTACAAAACGGGTCTTTCCTGTCAAGTCGTTCTGCCATGACCGAGTTTCGGGTGGGCATATAACCAGGCATCAAAGATCAAGGTTGTAGAAGCACTAGAGAGGTCCCGCCGCAGAGATGTCCCGGCGCGCCACAGAGCCCTCGAACAAGCTCTCATGGGCACACGAGCGCTCTCACAAGCGCACTCGCCGCAACGGCGGTCACGTCGAGTTGGCGTTGCTGAAGTCCTTGGCCGGTGATGACGGCATTCTCGCTGGCCTCATTAAGCAACAAGAGCTGGTCGACGGCTTGATGAAGCTACTCAAGATCAGTGATGCCTCGGTTGACAAGGCGACCGGCCTCGTCGAGCAACTCATGGGTGACAATGTGAAGCTCCTCAAGGCGCTCACCGAGAAGGAGGAGGAGGCCGCCGGTTGGAAGATGCTGCATGAGCAGAGCAGTGCCTCGGGGATGACGCTGACAGCGGTCGTCGAGGAACTGATGGGTGACTTGAGGAAGCTCCGGATCAAGTGCGAGCAGGAAGTGGAGGAATCCGTGGCTGCTTTCAAGCAAAGCCGTGAGGAAATGAGGAAGGAGCTGGAGGATGTCATCGCCCGGCGATCCATCGAAGAGTAGATACAGTAGCGATCTAGATCGCTGTCTATGATTTCCTTCTTCTCTTGCCCCCGTGTCTTCCGGACTTTGCCGCATGTGGCATTTAAAATTATCCGGAATATGTAAGACAATTATTATCAGCGTCATTGTAAATTTGTCGTCGTACTATCCGTTGCCATTCTATTTTCCGTCGTATTATCCATTTCCCTATGTGGCAATTTAAATTAGGCCGGAATGCAAGTTGAAAACACGAACAAAGAAATGCTGCCATGGGATCACAACCAAATACCCTCGGTCCACCCCTAAAAAAACCCTCCGTCCAGGAACTTTAATTAACCCATTAATGGCAAAGTTTTGAGTGAGGCGGGCGGCGGCTGGTGCATGGAGGTCAAAGAGCTCGCTTCCCGGTGAGCATGGGTGGACTTGCTGCTGGCATGTGTCCCGTCGAGCCTGTGAGGTGGACAGGATACACGCGTCCCATCGAGCCTGCGCGGCGGACTGCTCGCACGTGTCCCGTCGAGCCTGCACGGTGGACTTATCGCGCTCGTCCCATCTAATCAAATAGCTGCACGCACGCCACTAGGTATGGTTAAATATTGACACGGTTCATATAATAGAACCATTTGTGATGTTAATGTGTCAGCTTATTTTTTCAAAAAGGACTTTGTTTGCTACTAATGTGTGCGTCTCTTCTCAAACTGGACGACTTTTTTATCACGGCATATATGTGCCATGTCATGAAACCATGCCAAGTTTCATGTTTTTTGGTGAGTTTTTGATTTACTAGGATTTAAAAACCAAGATTCTCAATGTTTCAGGACGACGATAAGTTTGTAATTCATTCCAATTCCTTAAGTGAGATCTAAACATGCACCCAATGACACATGTACGATTTCCCACCCATTTTGTGCTTGTAGGTAAAATTTGAATTATGGACTACATTTAATGCGTGGAAAACTTAGTAATATATGCAATGGCCAAACGAACCCTAAACATGCACCCCATGGACACATATATGTTTTTATAGCCATTTGGTGCACTAGAGCATGTATTTGTAGTTTGGATTTGAATTATGGACATTAAATGCCTAGAAAACTCAATTAGTGAATAAAAAGGGTCAAACAAACCCTGAATAATTTCAGAGTTCAGCGTGAATCTCCCGTTGTTCTGTACGTGTTGCATGTAGAAAAAAAATATGAGGCTAGAAGAGGGAGCGATTATCGTTTGTCCCACAAGGGGAGACGTTTCCCTATCGAAACCACGAGGGTTCTTGCGACAGGCTCCGGTTTGTAAGAGGTTTCTAATAAAGCTTGGCCCAAATTAGCAATTTTTTTACCACGACATATATGTGCCTTGACGTGACACCATGCCACCTTTAATGACTTCCTGGTGAGTTTTGGATTTATGGGGATTTAAAAAGCGATATTCCAAATGTTTTAGGACAAGCCAAGACACCGGTCAGGTTGTAATTCCTTCCCATTCCTTGCATGGGACCTAAACATGCACCCAAGAACACATGCATGTATAATTTTTCTAGCCATTTTGGTGAACTGGAGCATGTATTTGTAATTTAGATTTGAATTATGGAAATTAAATGCCAAGGAAACTCAATTAGTGTATAAAAAGGCCAAACAAGGCGAAAAGAGGGAGCGACTACGTTTCGCCACAAGGGGAACACGTTTCCCTATCGGAACCATCAGGCTACCTTGAGAGAAGCTCCAGTTTGTAAGAGGTTTGTAATAAAGCTTGGCCCAAATTGGCAATGTTTTTACCATGACATATATGTGCCATGATGTGACACCATGCCACCTTTGACGACTTTCTGGTGAGTTTTGGATTTTATGGGGATTTAAAAACCGAGATTATAAATGTTTGAGGACGAGCCAGGACGCTGGTATGATTGTAATTCGTTCCCATTCCTGGCATGGGACCTAATTAAACATGCACCCAAGGACACATGCATGTACAATTTTTCTAGCCATTTTGCTGAACTTGAGCATGTACTTTAAGTTCAAATTTCAGCATGGATATCATGTCGTTCCATGTTGCCCATAGAAGAAAATACAAGGCGAAAAGAGGCCATGATTACGTTTCGACAACAAGGGGAACACGTTTCCCTATTAGAACCACAAGGCTTCTTGTTGAGATAAGCTCCGATTTGTAAGACGTTTGTAATAAAGCTTGGCCCAAATTGGACAATGTTTTTACGATGACATATATGTGCCATGACATGACACCATGCCTACTTTCATGAATTTTTGGTGAGTTTTGGATTTACGGGGATTTAAAAACCGAGATTCCCAATGTTTGAGGACGAGCCAGAATGCTGGTACGGTTGTAATTTGTTCCCATTCCTGGCATGCATGGGACCTAAACATGCACCCAAGGACACATGCACGTATATTTTTTCTAGCCATTTTGGTGAACTGGAGCATGTATTTGAGTTTCATATTTGAATTATGGACAATAAATGCCTATGAAACTCAATTAGTGTATAAAAAGGCAAAACGAACCTTGAATAAGTTTCAATTTCAGCACGGATATCCTGTCGTCCCATGTTGCCCGTAGAAGAAAATACAAGGCAAAAAGAGGCAGTGATTATGTTTCGCCACAAGGGGAATATGTTTCCCTATAGGAACCACGAGGCTTCTTTGTGAGAATCTCCGGTTTGTAAGAGGTTTGTAATAAAGCTTGGCCCAAATTGGACAATGTTTTTACCATGACATATATACGCCATGACATGACACCATGCCAACTTTCATGACTTTTTGGTGAGTTTAGGATTTACGAGGATTTAAAAACCGAGATTCTAAATGTTTGATGATGAGCCAGGATGCCGGTATGGTTGTAATTCGTTCACATTCCTGGCATGGGACCTAAACATGCACCCAAGGACACATGTATAATTTTTTCTAGCCATTTTAGTGAACTGGAGCATGTATTTGAAGTTTAGATTTGATTTATGGACATTAAATGCCTAGGAAACTCAATTAGTGTATAAAAAGGTCAAACAAAAGTCGTGTGCCTACCAAACCGTGGCCGATGCCTCCCGCGTCTGAATTGTGCGTTCTGATTGGCTAGAACCCAAACCCCATAGGTCGTATGTCTCCATTTTTGAATGCTCCCAGATTGAACGACAACCCTTAGCCCTTTCGATAGCACATGCAGTACATGGGTAAGAACTATGCGCATGCGTCGTGCTAGCTCATGCTTTCTTCTCTTGTACGTTTTCTGAACAGGCTGCCGTTTCCCGCCACTCCTCTCATCGGTTTCCCGCCTCTTCTCCCATCGGTTTCCCTCTACCTGTGTCAGTGCTCATTGAAGGTTAGGCAGTGACACACCAGCCATCACACACACTTTCTAAAAGTGAAAATGTGCGTGATAGGAGGGAGTAGGTCCCAAAGGGTGACCGGCGTGAAACGCCTTAAAGGCAAGGAGGCAATTCCTATCAGCAAGGTGCCTCTTCCCAACCGCTAGCCTAGTCGAATAGAACACAAAAGTTAAGCGTGCTCGGGCTGGAGTAGTCCAAGGATGGGTTACCCCATGGGAAGTTGCATATTATATAAACCTTGGGATCATCCTTGTCTTACTAATTTGTAGACTATGCTTTTATAGGTTATTTTTTGCTGTAAAATCACCATGACTGTGCAAGAGCGAGCAAAATGGTGCATGTACTGGCTTAACCGTGTGCGATGCAAGTGCCCTGTAAAATCACCATGACCGCGCAAGCGCGAGCAAATGGTGGAGGTACTGGCTGAACCGTGTGCGATGCAAGTGCGCTGTAAAATCACCACGACCGTGTGCGATGCAAGTGCGCTGTAAAATCACCACAACTGCGCAAGCGCGGGCAAAATGGTGCAGTTACTGTCTTAACCGTGTGCGATGCAATTGCGCTGTAAAATCACCATGACTACGCAAGCACGAGCAAATGGTGGTGGTACTGGCTTAACCGTGTGCCATGCACGTGCGTTGTAAAATCACCACGACTGTGCAAGCTAAAGGCGGGTGAGTTTATTTAAAAATTAGGATGAACCGTGTGCGATAGACTAGCTAGCTAGAAATATAAAAAAACTACCCGCCTTGAGTGTTGCAAAATCGGCGGTTCTGTCACTTTTACTTATTATCATACACGCATATTCTTATTGGACGGTGCACGATATTGGGCACTCCCGCCCTGCATCAATTCCTTTACCCAAATTTCCACTGGGTGGTGGCCCAGCTGCAGGTGGATGAAGGGCCTTGGGAGCGGCGTGGGGGAGCCCAGGGCCAGGGCCTCCCCCGCGCTGCACGGAGCAAGGCGCCGCTAGAAGGTAGGTCCCCCGCCAGGGAAGCCGCCGGCGAGACCTTTCCCCCGGCGGAGGGCCTACAGCTGCCGAGGGCGCCGCTAGCATCCTCCTTGCCCCTTGGTCTCTTCCTGGTTTCCAGACGCCCCAATGGTGGTTGGGGGCAGCGCTGGGCGGGGTCCTCATCGGGCGACATGAAGCAAGGCTCCGGCATGTGAAGGTCTCCGCTCGTGACACTCTCGCGTAATAATGAGTGGGGCCGTACACACCCCGGAGTCTCCCGAGTGCCGCCCTGGGGGCTCATGGGGGCTCCCACCCACATCCAAGAGGAGGCACCATGCTCCGCGCTGGCCATCGACACCGTCCCCCAATGACTATGCCCACGCCCAATGGAAGCACTTAGCTCCGCTCTGGTGAGAAGGCGAGAAGACTAGCTCGGTGCCGGACGCGGCTGTTTGCTTTCGCCCCTCCTTCTGTACCCAATTCGCCGAATTTTTCGAATGAACTCGAATCTTGTGTGCTTGCCAAAAGAAAATTGGGGGGAAGTTTTCTTGTCTTGTGTCATTTTCTCACTTTCTGGTTTCGTATTTTTAAGCGGGGCTCATGCCTGCTGCACCCCCCCCCCCCCGAGCGCCTCGCAAGCGGGGGCCGGGTGCGGTACTCGCGCATTGAGCATGGTCGGGCCAGCCCCGAGTGTGCAAAGGCTCCCCTCGGGGGTCAGGGATGCGGCCACCATGCGCGCACCTTGCCGTGGTACGGCAGTTGCTCCCTCACGAAGCACTCTAGGACAGGCCAATAGGCCCCTCCGGAGGCTCCGAACCTCACTAGCCTGCGGCAGGCCTGCCTCGAGAGAACAAGCACCGCTGCGACATCGGGGCTCACTCGAGACCCGCGAAGCCAAAAATAAGTCATAACAACTACCCTACTGGGAGCCCGCAGACCTGCTGGGTCGCACCACGGGCACTACTTCAAAAGCATTTCATAATCATATACATTGCAAGGGCCCCCCTTTCAAAATGCTCTCACAAGGATGCGTTCAAGTTTTGTCATACAGGTTAAAGCAAAAGAAACGCGGGCCTAGCTAGATGCGCCTTCTTCATCACCTCCCTCCGCGCTTTTCGTGCTGCTCGCGTCGTCGCGATCATCCTCTTCATCATCGCTGCATGCGCCATCTTCTCCGGCCACAATCACAACCATGTCGTCCTCGGAAGCAAATTCTTCCACCAGGGCATACACATGGTCATCCACCCACCTGGCCAGGTTGTGCTGAATAACTGTGGTCACGGGGGCTAGCACAACGTTGAAGTGAAAGTGGGAATCGCGGTTGAGAAGGTGGCTAAAGACACGTGAGAATGCGTGCCCAAGAAAGCCCCGGCTCCTCTCAGCAACAAGATCGCGGGCCCTCACGGCTCGATACTCCAGGCGAGTCATGATGTTGGTGAAGAAGCTGAGGTGGCTGGCATAATCGTTCTCATGCGGCTGAGGAGCACTCTCGTCGTAGATGGTGCCCAGGGCGCGGTTAGCTTTGGCTCTGAGGTCCTGGAGCATCGAGGCGTGCTCACACTGCAGTGTCAGGCGGCGATTCGCTTCCTTCGCAGTCCTCTATGCAAGGGACGCGGTATCCTTGACCTGCTGCTGGAGGGAAGACAGTTCAGCGCGGGTACAGGCCAAGGCAGACTCGGAAGAGACCTGAGCTTCCTTGGCAGCCCTCTCACGCAGTTCAGCAGATTCCAGCTTCACCTTCAGGGTGGTGGTCCTCCCTCGAGCTCGGCTTTGAGCAGCCCCAGCTCTAGGCGATGCTCATCAGCCAGATCTGCACGTGCCTTCGCCACCCTCTGCTCAACCTCCAGCTAAAACCGGGCCTCTTGGGCGGCAACGACATCCTCAGCCGTAGCCTCCTGGCGCTCCCTCACTTCTAGCCATTCCGATGCCAGACTATGCTCCATGGCCTCCAACACCAGGTCTTGCTGGCATCTCAGAAGGTCTGCCTCGTCGAGAGATGCTCCGACCGGCAACGCGTCCAGGGAGGCCCGCTGTGCCTCGATCTCCCGCTCGAGGGCGGCGTTTGAAGCCAGGAGCTCCCGCTCTTGCTCCTCGGCTTCATCATGATGACGGTCAGCGGCCCGGCTTCATCCAGGGCGTGGGCACAAGCTTCGCGAGAAATTGCAAGAGAAGCCGTAGCGCGTGCGTCGGCACGATCATGCTGAAGCTTCCCAAGATTGATCGCTACCTTCAGCTGGTGCCATTAGCGCACCAACCGACGGTCCTCTGTCTCGAGGCGGGAGTTGACATAGGCAAGCTCTCCACCAAGCCAGATCATTGCGCGCATTGCCTCGCCGAAGAGCTCGAAGCGAACAGCGCTGCGCCCGCGCTCCAATGCACGGCCGGGTCCGTCTTCGGCCCCAGGAGCTGCCGGAGGGGTGCGGAGTGGCTCGCTCGCCTCTGGCTAGGAGTTGGCCGGTGCGGATTCACTGCCTGAAGACGAAGATAACCCAAGGGGCACCCGATCGGCAACAGTGGTCAGTGGGGGGAGCCGTCGGCATGCCCCCCTAGGCCATGTTGCAGAAGAAGGAGGCGGGAGGCTTGAGTCCGAGGCCCCCTAACAGCGCCCCAGCTGCAGGAGTTGGCCCCATGCCATGCGCGGAGGTTGGGCGCGGGGGGCTATGTGTCGGGATCAAGCCAGGAGTCCTTGAAGGATGCCTCTCCTAAGGCTTTGCCATCGTGGGGGTCCTGCGAAGCCCTAGTTAGGGAGGAGCACAGCATGCAGGAAGTCACTATAATGAGGTACTTACTCGTCCACGGCTATGTACTTTCTTTGCTTCAGCAGCCGGTAGGTGTCGCCATTGGAGCTCGGCGACCCCTTCCTCTTGCGGAGTGCTTCGAGATTCAGGCGAAGCCAGCCAGGTCCTGAGGAGCGGTTCCCAGCAGCAGGAGCACTTGGTGGGGATCCCTGGGCGACAGCCTCGGGAGCGCAAGGGGGCGCCTCCCGTTTAGCAACCGCTTTGGAGCCGCTTCCCCGAGCCTCGGAGGAGGCCGTCTCATGAGCACCGGGTCGCGCCGACCCCGTGGTGGCCCCTTATGGGGCCTTAGGAGCCTCGGCCTCTCGAGCACCTGGTGGCACTTGACCTTCGGAGGCTGCCTCGGTGGAACCTGGTGGTGTGTGCCCCCCTGCGTCCACATTTGGGGCACGCGCCGCAGGATCCAGGAGCAAGGGAGCCACGAGGATGGGATTCTCGCGAGGCCCTTCAAGGCCCGCCGGGCACAACCCCCATTCGTCGAAGAGGGGCATCTGCTTCATGAAGGCCACCTTGTTTGAGCATTCGTAAAGGAGTCGGCCATTAGAAGCTCGAGCACCTTCCTTAGCGTCTTGGAAGGTAGCGCGGCCGCTTGGACCCTCATGGAGTCCTCAGCTTCGGTGGAGGCCCACATCGGGAGGGAATGGCGCTAGAGTGGAGCAATGCGCCACTAGACAAATTCCTGCACCACCATAGGTGTTGTCACCCCGAGCTTCTGCAGCCCGGCCAGCCGCTTCCAGACGCGGGCAAGCCGATCGTCGACAAGCTTCACATGCCCCCAGCCGGAGCTGGGCACCGCTGGCGCTTGGGGGGTAAAAAGCAGGGGGCTACGCGTGCCGGCATCTATGAACCACCAATGCTTCTCGAACCCCTTCGCATCTGGCGATAGCTCAAAGTAGGTCCACGAATCAGCCGTCGTTGCAACAGCTTCAAAGGCCACACACCCCGAGCGCTGGCGGGCGTCGACCAGACGGAGCAAGAAGAAATGGCGAAACAGGGCTATGGAGGGAGCAATTTCCGACCATGGCTTTGCAAAGGAAAGAGAAGACATCAAGGAGGATGATGGAGCGGGGATCCAGGTGCAGCAGGTGGATCTGATAGTGTGAGATAACGGTATTGAAGAAAGGGGCGAGAGGGGGAATCAGGCCCCCGAAGAGGGTGTGAAGATGGATGGGAATCTCGGTGGCGCTCATGTCACCCGCGAGCCAATATGCGGGCTTGGCGATCGCTGCTTTCCACTCATTAGAATTGGCGGCAAGAGCTGGGCGGACCTTGTCCAGCCCCTCTTGGTTGATCATTGTCGACCGCTCGAGAGCGGGTTTTGAGGCCGACGGGGGTTCGGTTGGAGATTGTGACGTCCCTTTCTTCTTCCTCTGCTTCGGGGCCATGGCAGAAGCAAGGAGGGGGAACAATGTTGGCACTGGATCTACAAGAAAGATTGCAAGCCGGGGGAGAGAAGGGCCAAGGCCAAGCGTAGCAATCTGCATGAGCGGAGTACTTTGGCAACAAGCGGCCGCTAGGCTTGGCGGATTTCATGGCAGCATGGGGAAGTGGAGGGGTCCACATCCCGTCAATCGCCACATGTCATCTAAGGCCGCAGGCGGTTAGGGCCCGCAGCGCTCCACACTTGCCCTTTGGCTTTGCCTAGAAGCCAAGTCCGAGCGTGACTTGGGCCTGGGGGCTACTGTCGGTGTTCTGGATATGGGGGTACCCAGACTTCCCTGCCTGCGGCCCACCGCGTGGCTTCACCGACGCCCTGGTATGGCCCAATTTAAGCATTAACAACTCAAGACCCTCGCGAGGGGCCAAGGCTCACGAGGCGGACGAAGCCAATACCTCCAAGGGGGTCGGCCTCCCTAGGCTGGCCCCCGAGGAGCAGAGATTTCTATGCAAGGTGCACCTCGCGAGGCTCAGCTGACATGAGCCATGACGACCAAGGCTAGGCGGGCGCTAGGCGGGTGCTAGCGGGCGCAGAGTACCGGTTTCCTCTTTGGTGCAAAGGAGGCAAGCAGCAGGCGCAGAGTCCCGAGGAATCAGCCAAAGGTTTCCTTTCTGGTGCAACAAGACCAAGACCGCCAGGACGGCAGGACGGAGGACATCACCGAGCACACCGCTGTGTCACGACCAAAGGCTTTTGCAGGTGAAGACCACTTTAGTAACGATAGGGTGTACTTGTTGTCTCCCTTCAAATTTGGCCGTTGTGGGATCCCTTCCCGCCTACATTTGGGAAGAGGACCAAGGCCACTATAAATAGGACCTAGCCACCATGATGGAGGGGGGACAGGAGGGTCGGATCCATTCCGCTCTCACCACCTCACCAGCTCACCCGAGCTCAAGAACACGACTCCGGAGGCTGTTCACCGCTGTACTAGTTCTTCCTCAGCCCCTCAAGGCAAATCCACCACAAGGTAGGAGTAGGGTTTTACACCGCATGGTGGCCCGAACCTGGGTAAACTGTCATGTCTTTCTTTCCCTTCGAGCTCGACGCGCTAGGCTGTGTGGTTTTGTGAGTTGGTAGGCTGGGTAGGTTGAGATGTCCGCACGCAGCCCAGAGTTCGAACCTCTCAAGGGTTTGCGGAACCCGAAATCCCACAGGTTTTCCTGGATCTCCTAGTTTCTTTGGTATTCCACCCTTAAAAGTGTAATTAGCAAGCATGGTGGAAATTTAAACTTCTGGTATCTTTCTTTTATTTGAGACAATATCTTTCATATACTTAGCAAAAGGAGACATTTTCAAAATATCAGTCAACCGCATACGCAAAAAACAGGTCTAAGTATTTCAACAAAGCGCTCAAAATCTTCATCATTCTTTTTCTTGGATAGTTTAGGAGGAAAGGGCATGGGTTTCTGAACCCATGGTTCTCTTTCTTTACCATGTTTCCTAGCAATCAAGTCTCTCTTATCATATCTTTTATTCTTAGGTTGTGGGTTATCAAGAGTAGGTTCTATCTCCACATCATTACCATTACTAGGTTGAGCATCAACATGACGTCATCATTGACATTATCACTAGGTTCATGTTCATCACCAGATTGTGTTTCAGCATCAGAAATAGGAACATCATTCAGATTCTCAGGTGTGTCTATAACAGGTTCACTTGAAGCATGAAAAGTCCTATCACCTTTCCTTTTCTTTCTAGAAGGACTAGGTGCATCAGTATTAATTCTCTGAGAGTCTTGTTCTACTCTCTTAGGATGGCCCTCAAGATACAAATGTTCCTGAGTCATTTTATCAACCCTAGTCATAACTCAAACAACATGATCATTGTTCTTATTATTCAACTCATTCAACAAATCATTTTGTGCCTTGAGAACTTGTTCTACTTGAGTTTTTACCATGGAAGCATGCTTACTAATAATCTTAAGATCCATAACAGTTCTACAAATATAGTCACCCAAGCAATCAAGCATATAAGCATTACGTTTCAATTGTCTACTCACATATGCATTGAAGTTTTCTTGTTTAACAATAAAGTTATCAAATTCATCCAAGCATTGCCTAGCAGACTTATTATAAGGAATATCACCGTCATCAAATCTATAGAGAGAATTTACCTCTACTACCTGTGTCGGTTTATCAAAACCATATATTTCTTCAATAGGTGGTAAACTCTTAACATCTTTAGCTTTAGTACCTTTTTCTTTGATAGATTTCTTTGTCTCTTGCGTATCTTCATGACTGAGAAATAGAATACCTCTTTTCTTTGGAGTTGGCTTAGGGGGTGGTTCGAGAAGAATCCAATCGTTATCATTACTCAATATATTATCCAATAGTACTTCAGCTTGTTCAACAGTTCGTTTCTTGAAAACACAACAAACACAACTATTTAGGTGGTCCCTAGAAGCATCGGTTAGTCCATTATAAAAGATATCAAGTATTTCATTTTTATGAAGAGGACAATCAGGCAAAGCATTAAGTAATTGGAGAAACCTCCCACAAGCTTGTGGGATACTCTCTTCTTCAGTTTCCACAAAGTTAAATATTTGCTGTAAAGCAGCTTGTTTATTATGAGCAGGGATTTTTTCCCAGAGAAGTAGTAAATCATATCCTGGGGACTACGCACACAACCAGGAGCAAGAGAATTTAACCATAACTTAGCATCACCCTTTAACGAGAAAGGAAACAACTTAAGAATATAGTAGTAGCGAATTTTTTCCTCATGAGAAAATAGGGTGGCTATATCATTCAATTAAGTAAGATGTGCCACAACAGTTTCAGATTCATAACCGTGGAAAGGATCAGATTCAACGAAAGTAATTAGCTCAGGATTGGCAGAGAATTACTAATCCTTATTAGTAACAAAGATAGGTCAAGTAGCAAACTTAGTATCATATTGCATTCTAGCATTCAATTATTTTTCTTTCCACTTGCATAATAATTTCTTAAGATCATCTCTATCCTTACAAGCAAAAAAGTCCCTAGCTACTTCTCCATCCATAACATAACCCTCGAGCATAACAGACAATTCATATCTAGGAGAGCTAGGTTTAGTAGGTGTTTCAAAGTGTTTAGTTTCAATGATTTAAATCAGTTTAAGAAATATCATCATCTTCAACATACTCAATAGTTCTAACTCTATCAACTTGTTCATCAAGAAATACACCCAATGGCACGGTATTATCATGAAAAGTAGTAGCATCATAAGCATCATTCATAGCAAAGGTAGCATCATCAATAACATGTGACATATCAGAAGCAATAACAGGTGTAGGTGTCACAAGCTTACTCAAAACAGAAGGTGAATCAAGTGCAGAGCTAGATGGCAGTTCCTTACCTTCCCTCGTAGTAGAGGGAAAAATCTTGGTTCTAGTATCTTTTAGATTCCTCGTAGTAAAGGGCAGCCCCAGTGCATGTAGCTCCTGCTTGCGCAGTGTCTGGGGAAGGGTCCAACCACTTCGGGTCTATTGTACGCAGCCTTTCCCTACATTTCTGCAAGAGGCTGTTTTCAGGACTTGAACCCGTGACCTCATGGTGATTCCTCATAGTGATCTAAAAATATAAATCCCAAGTGACTCAGAGAAGACAGCTATGCTCCCCGGCAACGGTGCCAGAATAAGTGTTGATCACAAGTATAGGAGATCGCAACAGTTTTCGAGGGTAGAGTATTCAACCCAAATTTATTGATTTGACACAAGGGGAGCCAAATAATATTGTATTAGCAGCTGAGTTTTCAATTCAACCATACTTGAAAGACTTAATATCTGTAGCAAAGTAATATGGAAGTAACAGTAACGGTAGCAAAAGTAACAGTAGCAGTTTTGTAGTGATTATAACAGCAGTAGCAACGAAAGAAACTTAGCAAAGATCAACATGTGAAAAGCTCGTAGGCAATGGATAGGGAATGATAATTGTGTCGGATGATATTCATCATCTAGCAGTTATAACCTAGGGTGACACAGAACTAGCTCCAATTCATCAATATAAGGTAGGCAAGTTTTCCGTATATAGTGATACGTGCTTATGGGAAAGAACTTGCATGACATCTTTTGTCCTACCCTCCCGTGGCAGGGGGGTCCTAATGGAAACTAAGGGATATTAAGGCCTCCTTTTAATAGAGAACTGGACCAAAGCGTTAGCAATTAGTGAATACATGAACTCATCAAACTACGGTAATCACCGGAAAGAATCCCAATTATTGTCACCTTGGGGTATGCGGATCATAACCCGTAATAGGTATCTACAACTTGCAAGATCGGATCGAGAACACAAATATATTCATGAAAACATAATAGGTTCAGATCTGAAATCATGGCAATCGGGCCCTAGTGACAAGCATTAAGCATAGCAAAGTCATAGCAACATAATCTTATAACATAGTGCATACTAAGGATCAAACCGTAACAAAACTAACTCGATTACATGATAAATCTCATCCAACCCATTACCGTCCAATAAGCTTACTCATGCGCGGCGGTGAGCATCATGAAATTGGTGACGGAGGAAGGTTGGTGATGATGATGGCGACGAATCCCCCTTTCCGGAGCCCCGAACGTACTCCAGATCAGCCCTCCCGATGAAGGACAGGAGGCGGCGACTCCGTATCGTAAAACGTGATGAATCCATCTCTCTGTTTTTTCCCTCTTTGAATAGGTACTTATAAAGTTGGAATTAGGGTCGGAGGAGCTCCAGGGGCCCCACAAGCCTGCACGGCGCGCCCCCAGGGCTTGTGGCCTCTAAGTGGCCCCCCTCTGGTTGATTCTTGCGCCAATATTTTTATATATTCCAAAAATATTCTCCGCAAATTTTTAGGTCAATCCAAGAACTTTTGTTTCTGCACAAAAATAACACCATGATAATTCTGCTGAAAACAACGTCAGTCCGGGTTAATTCCATTCAAATCATGCAAATTAAAGTCCAAAAGAAGGGCAAAAGAGTTCGGAGAAGTAGATACGATGGAGACGTATCATGTCGCCGCCGCATCGGAGGTGTGTGTCATTGCTGTCGTGGCAGCGATTTCAACCGGTGGCAGTGGTAGAGCCCTCGGTTTCGGCCATGGTAGTGTTTTTGACCACCATGCCCATCAATAGCCCTGGATTAGGCACGTCCTCCTGGACGAGGTGGGCCTCCTCCTTGATCAAGGTATGGCACTCCCAAGCCCAGTGGCCCAACTTGTGGCCGTAGTGATGCTTGTTGGTGGGCACCACCTTGCTGCCACCGTGATTTCCTTGTCCATGGACTCTACCACACCCATGGCCGCTGTCACATCCCTAGCTGCTGGTAGTGCTCTAGGCTAGCTCATGTGTGCATCATGTTTAAATTCTGAAAATTTGAACTGAGGGAATATTGGAAGCCTCAAAACCCTAAATAAAAGAGGGGCAAGAAACCCTAAAATTGCAATCAGTAAATCCAAAATGCCCTAGAAATAGCTCTGACAATTTTGGCAAGAGTTATAAATCAAACCAAAATTTTGGGACATTTCTAAGGAATTATTGGGCTCTGATTTTAAATCAATATTTTATTTGAATTTGGAGTTATATTCAAAATATATAATGAATATATCTTCAAATGACCTGAGATATTTTTGTTATATGTGGAGAAGTCCATTAAGTGACTTAAAAATATCCAGGGGAGTTTTGGCACTGTTTTCAAATTCTATTTGAATTAAAATTCAGTGCCAATTAAATAAAACAGAACAAAAATAGAAAACAGTAAAAAAAAGAACATAAGCCTACCAGGGCCACTTACCTGTAGCCGGCCCAGCTGGCCAGCTCCTCCCGCTGGCCCAGCCCACCGCCGCCTCCTCCCCCTTGTCCTCTTCCTCCTCTGCCAGGAGGACGAACAAAGGCGAGGCGTGGCGCGCGCCCGAGAGGCCTCGGCCACCTCCTGCTTCCCCCCTGGCCACCTCCTGCCTGGTTGCCTCCCTCCTCGACGTCCGGAGACGCCACGCACTCCCCCTCGCCCCCTGCACCTCTCCTCTCTCCCCCTCGACCCCATTCCCTCCTCTCCTTCCCTCTCGCGCACACCACCGAGCGGAGCTCGCCGTCATCGTCGCCGTACCCATGGCCACCACCACCCCCTCTCCTCCCCGACGTGCTCCTGAGCTCTGCAGTGCCTCCCTCGACCTCCCCGTCGGCTCACGCGACCGGAGAAGCCCCGAAGCGCCGTCCCGACGCTTTTCCCCTCCTCGGCCACCGAGGACCGCCGCTGTCGATTCGCCGCCTCCGACGCCTCCCCGAGCTCCCCGAGACCGCCGACGAACTCCCAGTGAGCTCCTCTTCTCTTCCCCTCACTCCCCGCACCTGATTTCGTTCCCTAGCTCCTTCTTCCACCACGGCCGAAGCTCTTCGCCGCCGGCCATGTCGCCGCCGTAGCCACGGTTGCCTAGAGCTGCACCGAGCACGCAGCCGTGCTCAGTGCACCCCCAGGAGGCCATAGCGCCCATCCGCACCCTCTGCTGTGCTTCCTAACGCCGACTCCGAGCTCACCCGAACTCCGGCCGCCGCCACAACCTCGCCTCCGGCGAACTCCGTCCACCCCCGCACCTCCCGTTGGTTCCCCTAGATGCGCGCGGGCACGGGCTATCCTCTGGTGCCCCTGGCGCGTCGATCCGTCGTCTCTGGCGCAACTCCGGCGAGCCACCGCTGCTCTGATCGTTGCCGTCGTCCAACCGCCGGCACCTCTGACATGAACCGTCATTAGCGGCTAATCCCCCCCCATTAACACGCTAACAGACACTGACAGCGGGCCTCGTAGCGGGTCAAAGCCCGAGTCAACGCGGGATTAGCCCCTGTGTCGCTGACATGTGGACCCCGCATGTCAGATTTGACCTGGACCTGGTCGTTGACTCGCTGACGTCATGCTGGCGTCAGGCTGACGCAATTAAATCATTTCTGGATTTAATTTAATTCAGAAAATTCCAGAAAATAGCTAAAACTTCTAAAATTCATAGACATTCAACCGTAACTCCAAATTAAATAAGTTATATATGAAAAATTATCAGAACAATTCAAGGAATCCATCTGCACCATTTCCATGCATGTTAGAACAACTTATAGCTGCTGTTTAGCACAAATAAATTAAATGGCATTTGAATAATCACATATGGAGTTTGAATTTGAATGTTGGATTCAAACCAACTTCATTTAATCTGGTTTTAGTTGCATTAGCTCAAAACACATTCATTTTGCCATGTCATGATCATGAATCATATTGTGCATTGCATTGATTGTGTTCCCTTCTGTGTTGCCGGTATTTGTCCCCTCTCGATAGACGTGATACCGATGACGCGATCGTTGACACTGATGAAGACTCAATGCTATCTTCAGAAGTGCCAGGCAAGCAAAACCCCCTTGTTCATTTCGATACAATCCTACTCTCTCGCTCCTGCTCTCTTTTTAATGCATTAGGACAACACCGAATCATCTGTTACTTGCTGCGGTAGCTGAACCCCTTTATCCTCTGCATGACCTGTCATTCCACAGTAAATAGATGAAACCCACTAGCATGAGTAGGAGTTGTTTGAGCCCTGATGTGCCTACTCATTTATGTTTGTTTGTCATGCCTGCTACTGCTTAGAGTTGAGTCGGGTCTAATTCATCGGGGATGAATCAGAGGCGTGTGAACCTGTCCTACTGTGTGTGAGCTAAGTGTGTGAATACGATTTGGTAAAGGTAGCGGTGAGAGGCCATGTAGGAGTACATGGTGGGTTGTCTCATTGAAGCCGTCCTCAGGAACTGAGTTCTGTGTTTGTGATCCATGATTCAGCTACTACCACGCATTGGGCCCGAAACCAATGGACCCTCTCGGCTTCTTAATCACCCTCGTCCTCTGTCCAGGAGTTGCAAGTAGTTTCTGGTGTTTGTAGTATGCTGGAGGCCGTGCGCAGCGCTGACCGTAGGGGTGGGCTGTGATGCGGTAGGCACGTGGTACGGTGTACCGGGCGCCCGTTTGGTGTCTCGGGAACCCTGTTCACATCGTTTGGGGCTGTGAGCGAAACTCCGGCCGGATCTCCTCATGGATGGAACCTGAATAGGCGATAAACCTGGACTAGAGACTTGAGTGTTTAGGTAGGCCGTGGCCGACACCCACGTTGGGATTCCACTTGAAGGTTGCCGAGTACATGTCGTGTAAACGGCGGTAAGTGGTGAGAGCGTGTGTGAAGAAGTACACCCCTGCAGGGTTAACATCATCTATTCGAATAGCCGTGTCCGCGGAAAAGGACTTCTGGGTTGCTTATATCAGTTCATAGACAATTGAAAGTGGATACTCTAAAATACGCAAGATAAGAGTGAGTGCTATGGATGGCGTTCTCGTAGGGAGACGGGAGCGGATCCATAGTGGTGTATTGATATGGTGAATATGTGGACTCGTGTGCGCCACCTCAAAAGAGTTACTTGCAGTCGTAGTTCAGGTTAGCCACCGAGTCAAAGCTGGCTTGCTGTAGTTAAACCCCACCATCCCTTTGTTCATAATGATGCATATGTAGTTAGTTCTGATGTAAGTCTTGCTGGGTACATTTGTACTCACGTTTGCCCATTTTATGTTTTGCAGAGAGACTTCGGTCTCACTAGTAGTTTCGCGTGGACTTCGACGTTTAGCTTGATACCTCAGCTACGATCTTGTGCCCTCGGCAGGATCTGGTAGATAGTCAGGCTTCTCAGCCTTTTTCAGTTATAGATGTCTGTACCCAGACATGATAGCTTCCGCTTGTGCTTTGACTTGTATGCTCTGATTGTTGGGTCATGAGACCCATGTTTGTAATATCTTGCTCCTCGGAGCCTATTGAATAAATTACTTGAGTCGTAGAGTCATGTTGTGATGCCATGTTGTATTTGCACATATCGAGCATATTGTGTGTATGTTATTGAAATGCTTGGTATGTGTGGGATCTGACCATCTAGTTGTTTATCTTTAGTAGCCTCTCTTATGGGGAAATGTCTCCTAGTGTTTCCACCGAGCCATGGTAGCTTGCTACTGCTCCGGAACACTTAGGCTGGCCGGCATGTGTCCTTCTTCGTTCCTGTGTCTGTCCCTTCGGGGAAATGTCACGCGATGAATACCGGAGTCCTGTTAGCCCGCTACAGCCCGGTTCACCGGAGTCCTGCTAGCCCAGTGCTACAGCCTGGATTCACTCGCTGATGACCGACACGTTCGATGCTGGGTCATGGATGCCTGTCCCTGTAAGTCTGTGCCACTTTGGGTTTACGACTAGCCATGTCAGCCCGGGCTCCTTATCATATGGATGCTAGCGACACTGTCATATACGTGTGCCAAAAGGCGCAAACGGTCCCGGGCAAAGGTAAGGCGACACCCATGGGAATACCGTGCGTGAGGCCGCAAAGTGATATGAGGTGTTACATGCTAGATCGATGTGGCATTGAGTCGGGGTCCTGACAGTGTTGGTATCAGAGCTTGACTGCCTGTAGGATTACCAAGCCAAACTGGTCGAAGTTGAGTCTAGAAATTCTTTAGTTATATAAGGGAATTGATTGTGAGATGGAACGCAAGGCTCTTTTTACTCCTTATACCTTATGCCTTCTGATCTGAGTCATCTTATCTTTTCCGCGGGGATTAAGAACTAGGCTATCTTATCTTTCTATCAGGATCACGTGTTACTAATCCGTAGACTTATAGATTGTTGGACTTAAGCCTCGTTTCAGTTCCTAGTACTTCTGTATGTTAATTATTGATCTCGAGACCTTGATATTGTGCTTCTGAGTGGTTATGCCACCATTTTTGTGAATGTCTCAAATCTTTTCTGAGCATTTACAGCCGTTATGCTGTCCGACTCATCCCAGGTTTCTAAGTAGTCTGATGCATTTGCAAATTCCTTCCTCCCGCTTCGATGTTCCTTTGGGCCAGATTAACCACACTAATCGGTGTGTTGAGGTAATTATTACCTCGACATATATGTTGGAATTATTATTATGACCCTAGGTGTCTTAGGGGATCATCTAGTAATTTAGCCATGATTTGTGTTCCCAGTGTGATGATTCTGGCCGTCATCATCGAAAGCATCCCGTGATGCCATTTAGTAGTACGTATTCTATCCCTGGGTTTTGAACCCGAGATTCACCCTACTTGCTTCATGTTGATAGTTTTGCTCGTTCCTTTAGGTTATTAGTAACCTTTGCGATAGTCCTTGAAGTCCGTGGTATCTTCTTCTTCCAAATACCATGAACTACTTATGGCAGAAGTTCCTCGTTGAACTGAAATATCACAACAAGATTATTCTTGATGAGTTCTCCATTATATATTGTGGCTCTGCCAGTTCTACCTTTCTGCATGGGTTATCTGGAAGAAATATGTTGAACTTCGTTCGACGTGCTAATCCATGCATCCACAACTCAGAAAATCATATGTTCTTTTGAGTTGTCCCATCTTAGTTGTTTCCGACCCTCGCCTATCAATTGATAGTCAAGAGTATGCGTGCATTCTTTCATCGATGCCTATTACTCTTGTGGTCCGTCAAGCCATTCTATCGCAGAATGACTAGGAAAAACAAACTCCAGTACCTCTTCCATATCCAGGATTGGGTCAAAGAAGTTGTGCTCCGCAGATCAAATTGCTAATCCATCTTTTGTTCTGTTCTACCTTGGAGTATTACCATCTTTATATCGGGATTGTTATAGGAATTGCACACCATCCTATGAACTCTTGGTACAGTGATACTTCTTGCCATCATTAGTCATTCCTCGGTCTTCGTGTTGATGCAACCGGAATACCGACAAATGAATTGTGATGTGTGAAATCAATACTCCCAGCAACCTCGTTGCTTGGTAGTTAAATGGACGATAACCTCATTCTTAGCGTGTTGGTTTTTGAATCATCCTTCTAAGACTGATCGTGCTACCTAGTCCTTATTTCAGTGCACCCTTCGATTGATGAGTTAGGATCTTGTCAAGTCCTCACTCATTTGATCATATCATCTTGCCCTCAAAAGCGAGATTGTTCTCGAGCTTAGTAACATACCGGTGGTTCGTGGTTTTCTGATTATCTTCTCAGAAGTATTACCAGGTTGTCACCTGACCGCTATGTTGAGTTCGTGATCAAGTTGGTTTCTTGTGAACCACCCTTCTCCAAGAATCTGTGTTGGATATCCCTGAGCTAGTTGGTTAAGCTAGACAACTACTTGGAGAGTTGGAAGATAAAAGCTTGCCTGACTTAGTTCGTTCCAAAAGGATATCCTTGTGTAGTGTGTGTTGAAGAAAGATGCTATCTTCATCGATTGGTCCCTGTGATCAGTTGCTGGACCTATTGTCTTATCAATCCTTTGATTTGAGTGTGGGCCATCGTCAAGTCAAATCAGTACCAACGATGCTCGTAATGTTGTCTTATTCGTGGTTGATCCCTCGAGCATACACCATTACATCTTTGGTCTGACCAATGCTATCACCGTGTTCACTTAACTATGGAATTCCTTTTAAAAGGAAACCCGGATGAACTGTTGTTGAGCCCATTGACAACATCTTTATCTCCTCCATGATTTTGTTGGACAATAAGTTAGTGTTGGAAACTTTTGAAGCATTTGTTCATGCTAGCTCATGAAGCATATGTTCGGATGTAAGAAGTGACTTCCTCTAGTTCATGAGCATTTGATGCAAGTTGCCGCCGTGAACTCGAGAAAGTCAATGTTGCTTCCTCTGGAATCATCGCAAGTCAGTCATGCACATGTGCGAAGAATTCTGTGGTTTGAAGACTTGCAACCTTCAATCTATATGTATCCCTAGCACACCAAGCCACTGATTGATTTGTTCAAGGAGAAGAAGTTCCTTCTTAAGAGCATACCTTATGCAAGGATTTTGATATCCTCGTTGATGGTTCCCCACCTGAACTCGGTAGTGTTTTATTATAAGACTACCACGTGGTCATGCTTGTCTGGGACAACGTGTTCACATGTTTGTAGCAGAACCAGCTCATGTTTTGGAGCTTACTATCGTAGTTCATTTCCCGAGAATCTCGCAACGTCATCTCGTCGATTTGTGTTGCAAACTTTCGTTTTCCTTCCTAGACTCGATAAGTCTGGAATATCCTGACACCAACCAGATCTGAATCTCAGGCAGATATGATGGTTTGGAACATTTCCCAAGAACTATAATATTGGTTCCTCGATAACTGGTAAAGTGGATGTCGTGGCCAGCACCACCCAGCCGAAAGACCTATTATTGTAGTATCTTGATTGAAGAAGTTGGCCACCTTCCCATAAGGATTTCGTAGGATTTACCTCCGTAACTGTTCCTTATGGATTCTATTGCTCCCAAAGTCCGACCTTTTACTTGATGTTCTAGTTATCAGACCATATCTATGAATGGGTTACGCTAGCACATCAAGGAGAACATTAGAAGCGGAGTGCTAAATGTCTCTCGGTCGATCATCCAGATTTTATTTCCTTGGCCCCGCCAAGGGTGAAATTTGAGAAGGTGTTATCTTCCTTTGCATCTGCATCCTCCATCACCATTCATCATGGTAGTAGGTTGTGTTGCCAGGATCCTTGACACGGATATTGGTAAAACCTTGATGAATGTGGAAATGCTCAAGTTCTTGAGAGCACGCCCAAGTGCTACGTGTTATCATCGGCACTAACTGGGTTTGCTCTCAGTTTCCTCGGCAATGCTATGACCTTTTCAAACAGTGAATTCACTCTCTATTGTTGAGCCTCTCCCCAGTTACTAGAATCATTCCCAGCATTTGCATTTTGTTCCCAGCTTGCACCGCCAATGTGCCATTCTACCATGGGTCTCTTCCATTTCCGGTGATAAGCAAATTCATCCATTACGTTGTCTTCAGCAAGGTAATCCACATCATCCAAGTCCGAGTATGCCATTCTACCGACCCCCTCCAAACGATCGCTCGAGAATTGTCTTAGGCTGGTTTAAAAAGTTTCAATGATCTCTGAATCAAAAGTAATTCTTTTTGCCACTTAAGGGAATATTTCTACGAGTCACCTTCCCTAAGGTGCATCGTTATGGTATCATGGCAACTCAACTCCTCGCTACGTTGGCAATCGTTTACCACCTTCTTAAGTGTGGAATTATTGTCTACCTAGTGAACCTTCGTCATCTGCTTCACTCCATTCCCATGGATGTATGTTTAGTGCCTCAGCTCGAGAGAGGTTGCTATGTCTCATTCCGTGAGTTAATCCTGAGTTGTTCGATCTTCGAGAAGATCGACCCTTCTAGAGTCTCCTTCTTCTCTCCATGTCATGTTGGCAGGATTTCTCAGAGCAAGACTTCGAGACAATGATGGTGATCGAAACTACGTTCATTTGAAGTGCAACCTGGATCGTGAAGATTATACTAGTTTGCGTTTCCCCTTCATCTTACCCTATGCTTGAATCTCGAGACGAGATTCTTGTTTAGTGGGGGTGAGTTGTCACATTCCTAGCTGCTGGTAGTGCTCTAGGCTAGCTCATGTGTGCATAATGTTTAAATTCTGAAAATTTGAACTGAGGGAATATTGGAAGCCTCAAAACCCTAAATAAAAGAGGGGCAAGAAACCCTAAAATTACAATCAGTAAATCCAAAATGCCCTAGAAATAGCTCTGACAATTTTGGCAAGAGTTATAAATCAAACCAAAATTTTGGGACATTTCTAAGGAATTATTGGGCTCTGATTTTAAATCAATATTTTATTTGAATTTGGAGTTATATTCAAAATATATAATGAATATATCTTCAAATGACCTGAGATATTTTTGTTATATGTGGAGAAGTCCATTAAGTGACTTAAAAATATCCAGGGGAGTTTTGGCACTGTTTTCAAATTCTATTTGAATTAAAATTCAGTGCCAATTAAATAAAACAGAACAAAAATAGAAAACAGTAAAAAAAAGAACAAAAGCCTACCTGGGCCACTTACCTGTCGCCGGCCCAGCTGGCCAGCTCCTCCCGCTGGCCCAGCCCACCGCCGCCTCCTCCCCCTTGTCCTCTTCCTCCTCTGCCAGGAGGACGAACAGAGGCGAGGCGTGGCGCGCGCCCGAGAGGCCTCGGCCACCTCCTGCTTCCCCCCTGGCCACCTCTTGCCTGGTTGCCTCCCTCCTCGACGCCCGGAGACGCCACGCACTCCCCCTCGCCCCCTGCACCTCTCCTCTCTCCCCCTGGACCCCATTCCCTCCTCTGCTTCCCTCTCGCGCACACCACCGAGCGGAGCTCGCCGTCATCGTCGCTGTACCCATGGCCACCACCACCCCCTCTCCTCCCCGACGTGCTCCTGAGCTCCGCAGTGCCTCCCTCGACCTCCCCGTCGGCTCACGCGACCGGAGAAGCTTCGAAGCGCCGTCCCGACGCTTTTCCCCTCCTCGGCCACTGAGGACCGCCGCTGTCGATTCGCCGCCTCCGACGCCTCCCCGAGCTCCCCGAGACCGCCGACGAACTCCCCGTGAGCTCCTCTTCTCTTCCCCTCACTCCCCGCACCTGATTTCGTTCCCTAGCTCCTTCTTCCACCACGGCCGAAGCTCTTCGCCGCCGGCCATGTCGCCGCCGTAGCCACGGTTGCCTAGAGCTGCAACCGAGCACGCAGCCGTGCTCAGTGCACCCCCAGGAGGCCATAGCGCCCATCCGCACCCTCTGCTGTGCTTCCTAACGCCGACTCCGAGCTCACCCGAACTCCGGCGGCCGCCACAACCTCGCCTCCGGTGAACTCCGTCCACCCCCGCACCTCCCGTTGGTTCCCCTAGATGCGCGCGGGCACGGGCTATCCTCTGGTGCCCCTGGCGCGTCGATCCGTCGTCTCTGGCGCAACTCCGGTGAGCCACCGCCGCTCTGATCGTCGCCGTCGTCCAACCGCCGGCGCCTCTGACGTGAA
>NC_041389.1:159001280-159015887 GCF_002162155.2 Triticum dicoccoides
CCCCCCCCATTAACACGCTAACAGACACTGACAGCGGGCCCCGTAGCGGGTCAAAGCCCGAGTCAACGCGGGATTAGCCCCTGTGTCGCTGACGTGTGGACCCCGCATGTCAGATTTGACCTGGACCTGGTCGTTGACTCGCTGACGTCATGCTGGCGTCAGGCTGACGCAATTAAATCATTTCTGGATTTAATTTAATTCAGAAAATTCCAGAAAATAGCTAAAACTTCTAAAATTCATAGAAATTCAACCGTAACTCCAAATTAAATAAGTTATATATGAAAAATTATCAGAAAAATTCAAGGAATCCATCTGTACCATTTACATGCATGTTAGAACAACTTATAGCTGCTGTTTAGCACAAATCAATTAAATGGCATTTGAATAATCACATATGGAGTTTGAATTTGAATCTTGGATTCAAACCAACTTCATTTAATCTGGTTTTAGTTGCATTAGCTCATAACACATTCATTTTGCCATGTCATGATCATGCATCATATTGTGCATTGCATTGATTGTGTTCCCTTCTGTGTTGCCGGTATTTGTCCCCTCTCGATAGACGTGATATCGATGACGCGATCGTTGACACTGATGAAGACTCAATGCTATCTTCAGAAGTGCCAGGGAAGCAAAACCCCCTTGTTCATTTCGATACAATCCTACTCTCTCGCTCCTGCTCTCTTTTTAATGCATTAGGACAACACCGAATCATCTGTTACTTGCTGCGGTAGCTGAACCCCTTTATCCTCTGCATGACCTGTCATTCCACAGTAAATAGATGAAACCCACTAGCATGAGTAGGAGTTGTTTGAGCCCTGATGTGCCTACTCATTTATGTTTGTTTGTCATGCCTGCTACTGCTTAGAGTTGAGTCGGGTCTGATTCATCGGGGATGAATCAGAGGCGTGTGAACCTGTCCTACTGTGTGTGAGCTAAGTGTGTGAATACGATTTGGTAAAGGTAGCGGTGAGAGGCCATGTAGGAGTACATGGTGGGTTGTCTCATTGAAGCCGTCCTCAGGAACTGAGTTCTGTGTTTGTGATCCATGATTCAGCTACTACCATGCATTGGGCCCAAAACCAATGGACCCTCTCGGCTTCTTAATCACCCTCGTCCTCTGTCCAGGAGTTGCAAGTAGTTTCTGGTGTTTGTAGTATGCTGGAGGCCGTGCGCAGCGCTGACCGTAGGGGTGGGCTGTGATGCGATAGGCACGTGGCACGGTGTACCGGGCGCCCGTTTGGTGTCTCGGGAACCCTGTTGACATCGTTTGGGGCTGTGAGCGAAACTCCGGCCGGATCTCCTCATGGATGGAACCTGAATAGGCGATAAACCTGGACTAGAGACTTGAGTGTTTAGGTAGGCCGTGGCCGACACCCACGTTGGGCTTCCGCTTGAAGGTTGCCAAGTACATGTCGTGTAAACGGCGGTAAGTGGTGAGAGCGTGTGTGAAGAAGTACACCCCTGCAGGGTTAACATCATCTATTCGAATAGCCGTGTCCGCGGAAAAGGACTTCTGGGTTGCTTATATCATTTCATAGACAATTGAAAGTGGATACTCTAAAATACGCAAGATAAGCGTGAGTGCTATGGATGGCGTTCTCGTAGGGAGACGGGAGCGGATCCATAGTGGTGTATTGATATGGTGAATATGTGGACTCGTGTGCGCCACCTCAAAAGAGTTACTTGCAGTCGTAGTTCAGGTTAGCCACCGAGTCAAAGCTGGCTTGCTATAGTTAAACCCCACCATCCCTTTGTTGATAATGATGCATATGTAGTTAGTTCTGATGTAAGTCTTGCTGGGTACATTTGTACTCACGTTTGCCCATTTTATGTTTTGCAGAGAGACTTCGGTCTCACTAGTAGTTTCGCGTGGACTTCGACGTTTAGCTTGATACCTCATCTACGATCTTGTGCCCTCGGCAGGATCTGGTAGATAGTTAGGCTTCTCAGCCTTTTTCAGTTATAGATGTCTGTACCCAGACATGATAGCTTCCGCTTGTGCTTTGACTTGTATGCTCTGATTGTTGGGTCATGAGACCCATGTTTGTAATATCTCGCTCCTCGGAGCCTATTGAATAAATTACTTGAGTCGTAGAGTCATGTTGTGATGCCATGTTGTATTTGCACATATCGAGCATATTGTGTGTATGTTATTGAAATGCTTGGTATGTGTGGGATCTGACCATCTAGTTGTTTATCCTTAGTAGCCTCTCTTACGGGGAAATGTCTCCTAGTGTTTCCACCGAGCCATGGTAGCTTGCTACTGCTCCGGAACACTTAGGCTGGCCGGCATGTGTCCTTCTTCGTTCCTGTGTCTGTCCCTTCGGGGAAATGTCACGCGATGAATACCGGAGTCCTGTTAGCCCGCTACAGCCCGGTTCACCGGAGTCCTGCTAGCCCAGTGCTACAGCCTGGATTCACTCGCTGATGACCGACACGTTCGATGCTGGGTCATGGATGCCTGTCCCTGTAAGTCTGTGCCACTTTGGGTTTACGACTAGCCATGTCAGCCCGGGCTCCTTATCATATGGATGCTAGCGACACTGTCATATACGTGTGCCAAAAGGCGCAAACGGTCCCAGGCAAAGGTAAGGCGACACCCGTGGGAATACCGTGCGTGAGGCCGCAAAGTGATATGAGGTGTTACATGCTAGATCGATGTGGCATTGAGTCGGGGTCCTGACAGCCGCCGTCGTGGCCCTGGTTGGCATTGCTACTATCAGCTCCGTCGGGTGGGGGGTGGCGATTGTGGTGTACACGCCACTCCTCTTCCTTGAGCAGGAGCTTCCATGTTTCGTGCTTGTTGCAGTCAAGTAGGAAGCTTCCTCGGCCACCTTTAGCCTACCGGTGAGCTAACACTACAAAAGAGGAGACATCCATGACATTTTGGGCCGAACAATTTTTTCTGTCATGCTTAAGACACTTCTATGACGATAATTGTGACATAACCCGGTATCATCATAAATGGTGGGCTCCTACTTCTATGACAAAAAATCATCACAGAAAATGGGCTTTTTGTCCTATGCGGGCCAGAGATGCAGCTGCATGACATTCTTTGGGCCGTCCATGACGGAAAAAACCATGGTAGAAGCGAGGGCGAGGAAAATATTGGGGAGTTCCCGTTTACGGTGGGTGGTCGGGGCCGATTGGGTGCGAGGCATTGGGCTCTAACTAAACCCGAGCGAGGTGTTTGCCTACTAAACCTTAGCAATTGCACTGCAGGCTACGCATTACTGAACTCGAGCGATTGATCGATCTGGCTGTTAACTGAACCTGTCGAGCGATTCCTTCGCTACTGCTGCTAACTGAAGCCGATCGAACCTGCTGATTCTTGATCAACAGTGAGCGTTGTTGGGGGGTTGGATGAACAGTTCCCGTTGGGGGTTGGATGAACAGGAACCCATGGTAGTAGAGGCCATTGCCGCTAGATGAACAAGACCCTGATCGAGCTGGTTGGGGGTGGATGAACAGGACCCCGTGGAGGGTTGGATGAACAGCAGCTGGTGGAGGGCTTGTTGAACAGTAGCCGGTGGAGGGCTGGATGAACAGTAGCCCGTGGAGGGGTGGTTGAACAGGACCCCCTGGAGAGGGCTGGTTGAACAGTAGCCGGTGGAGGAGTGGTGGAGGCTGGATGAACAGGAGCCCGTGGATGAATAGTAGCTGGTAGAGGCAGGAGGCAGACGCCATGGATGAATTGTCGCGGGTGGAGGCTGGAGGAGGTCGACGGTGGATGAACAGTAGCCCGTGGAGGTAGTAGACGGTGGATGAACAGTAGCCCGTGGAGTCCCGTTTTGCGGTGCGCTACACCCCTTCCGATGAACAGGATCCCCGTTTCGACCGTAGGAGGTTGAAGAGAAGTCGGTTTCCTCCGTTTTCCGGTAAGCCACACCCCTCCCGATCAACAGGACCCGTTTTGACCGTAGGAGGTCAAAGAGAAGTCCGTTCCTCCGTTTTGCGGTACGCCACACCCTCCCGGTGAACTGGATCCCGTTTCGACCGTAGGCGGTGGAACACAAGGCCGTTTCCTTCATTTTGCGGTACGCCAGGCCTCGTTTCGGTTGTTCCATCCAAGCCGGTTGGCTCCCGATGAACACAACACATTTCGTTGCCTCCTGATGAACACGACGACACAGTTTCTCTGTTCTGACCCAGCCGGTTGGCTGCCGATGAACAGGACACCGTCGCTGCCTCTGCATGTACACGAGCCCTTGCCGTACATATGCGGGAGTAGGCATTCGAGACCCCGCCCGTATGTACGTACGTGGCCGTATTCATTTTCTTGCACCCTGGTTATACGTACGTGTACATACTATGTCCGCGCCTCTACTATGACACGTGCCCTTCCTTACTTGGCTACGGTTCATCGCTGCAGCCTGCAGACAGACCGATCGACCAATATGTACATATACGTTCGCGACCAGAATGACAACGCTATGTACACTTCGACAAGTTGGGTCCCGACTGTCAGGGACAATAAGGAGGCACTTCCTTGTGTGTGAAGATATAGCTGGTGGGTCCCAGCTGTCAGCGGGGGGAACATTTTTTAGCGAAATACAGAGGCCTTTCCGGTGGGTCCCAGCTGTCAGGTGGAGGAATCATTATTTTGCGTGTAATAAGGAGGCATTTCCTTGTGTGCGGACGTGGACCCAGTTGTCAGCCTCTCCACGTAAAGTCCACTTCCGATGGATGTCGTTCGTTGACCATGTTGACCACGCCGCACCGAGAGCACCAGGTCGCTGGACGACGGTGAGGCCTATGAAGGGAACGACACGAAGCCGAAGAAGACTCGACAGTGGTTGCCCACGCGGTGGGGAGTACGAGGGTTTACTGGATTATCCGCCGTCGCCGGAAAATAAGAGGAGGTGTGGGTGAGTAGAGGAACGGCCTGGCCAGCGATGGAGTAGGGTGGGGTGGTGTGGCCTGTGCTGCAGGACAGTCGGCCATAGGAGGCGGGAGCAGGCAGTCCCACGAGCGCTGGTTTGCGCGACTGGAGCAAGAAGATCAGATATTGAAGAAGCAGCACGACCATTGGATTAACATCCAACGGTCACTGCTGCTAGAATCGTTTGTGGACTAAGTTGACAAAGCCATTCGTACACGTCAACCTAGTAGACCCATAAGTCAGCCTCCAAATCTGTCCCAAACAGCATACAACCCGAAATTTCTAGCCAGATTCAAATTAATTTAAAAACTAAACATACCTTAATTTAAATCCAATGAAAATTTACCTGCACAAAAACAATGAAATTTTAAATATCAAAATCCAAAACAAAAAAGTATTTTGGAACTAATTGCCTGTTTGTTGTATTTTTTATTTTACAGCCCATTTATTATTACTTATAGCCCATTTTCTGGCAAGCCCGAATGCATCCCTCCTCGTCCAAAAAGATTTCCCTCCCAGGAGGGCATAGAAATGCAAGTAGGCCTACGCTGGTTATTCTGCAAAAAACGGAATAGCTGGGATAGCCATTTTCAGAAAGGAAAAAAACAAATTGGGCTGGTCATGTGGTAAACATATGAAATAAAAGCCTGGGCTAGATGGGCCACAGCTCCCGCACAAGCCAGTTGATACCCTTCTCCATGCTGAAAAAAATTATGCGTGCTGCT
Organism: Triticum dicoccoides; assembly: GCF_002162155.2. Classification (NCBI taxonomy): domain Eukaryota; kingdom Viridiplantae; phylum Streptophyta; class Magnoliopsida; order Poales; family Poaceae; genus Triticum; species Triticum dicoccoides. Next base: position 159,006,891 of record NC_041389.1, read on the forward strand.
GGGTCCGTACTGTCATCCTCACCGTGTATAGTCATCTCCTTATTCCTCTCGGTTATTGACCATGCTGACAACACCGGAGGGCGGTGCTGCGGCGAGCGAACTAAGGCGGAGCACCATGGTGAGGCCTCGGACGGGAATGAACAGGAGCCGGGGAAGATGCGCAGAGTATTAGGGTGCAATGTGGCCATGATGCGTGCGCGGCAGCACAACCAGCCGTGGGAGGCGGGAGCAGGCGGTCCCGCCAGTGCTGGTTTGGCTTTGTTGGCTAAAGGAAGAAGAGAGTGAAGAAACACGACAGACGTTGAATGTCAATACAACGGTCATGGTTGCAGATTCTTCTTATTCTTCTTGTAGTGTTCTTCTTCTTCTACTATTCTTCTAATCTTCTTCTTTTTCTTCTTCTAACTTCTTGTTTATCATTTTGCAGATTTGATTTAATTCACGGAAGCTTGCATGGATGGAGTGCTTCTTTTCCATTTGTGTTTTTATTCTGTATCAATGTGAAACTTTTGTGAATTGATGGATAACGGTGTTGGATGAACAATGTGAAACTTTTGTAATATGTAACGATGGAACTATGTGTTGGCTATATATGTATATATGATGGAACTTGTGTGTTGGCTATGTATGTATATATGATGGAACTTGTGTGTTGGCTATGTATGTATATATGATGGAACTTGTGTGTTGGCTATGATTGTTATATGGATGCTTGTTGTATATATATGTGTTGGATATCTCATAGGTGAAATAGTGACCTGAGATTAAGAAAAAAAATTAAAAAAATTGTTACTAATGACGCACTACCATGTGGTGCGCCATTAGTATAGAAGACACTAGTGGCGCACTGTGGGCAAAACTAATGGCGCACTGCATGGTGTGCCATTAGTATACCAGATACTAACGGCGCACCAGTGGTGCGCCATTAGTAAAAAATACTAGTGGCGTGCTACTAATGGCGCACTGGTAATGCGCCATTAGTAGGCAAAACCAGTGCGCCATTAGTAGGCCTTTTCCTAGTAGTGTTGGCACAATTGTTTGTTGACTAAGCCGACACCAAGTAGCATACATTTTTATATATAGGAAGAAAAGAAAAAATTTGCTCGTTCGCCTTATAACATTCCGGAAACTATGACCGTTCGATCTTGCGTCGCAACTAAAACTTCGAGGAAAATGTGTTTGTCTGCCGTCCTCCTCCTAGGGAACATTCGCCACAAAAGTGACTAGCACACATGGTTTTCAACAGAGAGGTCTTGGGTTCGATTTCCAGGAACTCTCAATTTTTCCTCCTTCCTTCCTCGCAAAAAAAAAGAAAATCAAAGACTTGAGAAGGCGTACAGAACAAGCTAGTGTAGCAGTAAAGGTACGTTGCTGAGTTTTAGAAAAAAGAGAGACGTGCTCCTTTACTGGTTCGAATCCAAACCTAGACTATGACTATATATGGTGCTATGCTACTCTACAAGTAATGAAACTGACATATCCAGCGTTCGCTTCTGCTCTTCTCTACTTACTCCGCCTAGCATCAGAAGCTCTGGTCACAGCAACCATGTCCGCTGGCTGCTTGTCCACCTTCTCTTCAGCACGCAACAACCATATATGTGCCAAGTCGCCACCCGTACACACTACAAAAAAATACACTTCAGTAGTGATACGTGTTTGTCACAGTAGGTTGCGTTTTTTGTCATGCATGTACATCCATGACAATTTAATGACAGAATCAAGATAGTCATACCTGTGCTATCGTAGAAGTGTTTCATGACATTACCAAAATTATCATCACGGAAGTGTCCACTTTCATGATGATAAATCGCGCGTCACAGAAGTGCTTTCGTCAAGGGTGACCGACACGTGGGATCCACCGTAACGGAACGCCGTTAAGCTATCAGGTCGGGTTTTGGATCCGATAACCCGTTAACAACCCCGACCAATGGGGATTTTCCACGTGTAAAATCATCATTGGCTGGAGGAAACACGTGTCGGCTCATCGTTGGGACAGATGTCATCCACTCATTGGACAGAAGGCGCCTATGATACGTCGACACGTGGCACGGCCCAACAGTGGCCCATTCCTGTGAAAAGGCCGGCTCGTTTTACTTGCTCAAAAGGTGGTAGCCCGGCCCATGGAAAGCATGTTAACGGCCTGTTTGCATATAGCCCGTTTACAGCCTGCTAACCCAAAGGCCCGTTACGCCCTATCCGAATTAGGCCTAGTAGCATCATCTGGGCCATCCAATATGATTCCAGCCCATTTTCACTTCTGGCCCATGTATGGCCCATGATGTCTTTCGGCCCATATGAGGCCCTTTGTAACTCTTGGCCCATTAACGGACCTTGGTGAAACTGGCCCGTAATGAACAGTGTATCACTTTACAACCATTAACGGCCCGTGGTGAAACTGGCCCGTAATGAACAGTGTATAAACTTTATACCCATTAACGGCCCGTTATTCCTTTGGGCCGTTTCCAGCCCAAGTTATCTTTCGGCCTTCTGAGGGCCCATTTATTCTTGGGCTCATTTGCAGCATTCGGTTACTTACGGCCCGTTACTATCATTTTCTGCTTGTGGGCCAAATTCAGCCCGTAGTTACAGTCGTCCCGTTTGTGGACCGTTAATCTGTTGGGCCATTTTCATAGCATCACAAAATAGGGCCTATTAACGACCCATTATGGTTAGCCCATAAAACATACGATTTCCATTAAAGGTCTGTGTACAGCCCCTTAAAGGCCCATACAAGACCCATAAATGAGTCGGCCCTTACAAGGCCCATGGATCCTACGAGACATAGAAGGCCCATGGATCCTACGGCCCATAGAAGGCCCATGGATCCTACGGCCCATTGAAGGCCCATGGTTCCAACGGCCCATTGAAGGCCTATGGATCCGACGGCCCGTACATGGCCCATGGATCGTACGGCCCGTGAAGGGCCATGGTCGGGCGATTTGGCCCCCGTTTGAACGATATAGCATATTCAAAGAATTATCCTACTCAATACTGTCACCTCTAAAAAACATACACTGTACAACAAAGAGACCAAGGCATAGAAAGGTAGAATAATCCTACACTATACAATAAAGAAATTACAGGCGATTATAGCCACTGGGCATTATGGTTCGGCACAGGTGATAATAAAGCATACACAAACAACAAATTACATACACTGGGCAAATACAACTCATACATCATGGACGCGCATCAACTTAACTCCATTTGAACTATAATCTCTTCAGAAAATAGGATTGGCCAGATTCAGATAGCACAAATTTTAGTCTGCAAAATCTCCAATTCCTTCATGGTTACCTCAGTGTCTTGTTTCATTTTTTTTGACTCCTGCATCTAATACCTGCATGTCCAGTGTCAACTTGCTGATTATACGTTGACAATCATGTACACGTTGTCTTGCCACCTCTAGTTGATGCTCGAGAACATCAGCACATTCCAATTCCAATCCAATCATTCGGTAACAGCCATGCCCACTGCTCATAGATCTTTGTGTTGATCACTACAGGAATCAGGTAGTTTGCCGTCTGGCGAGTACAGACGGCAAAGGGCGAAATACAGACGACAAAGAGTTTGCCGTCAGCCGGCTGACGGCAAACATAGACGGCAAAGAGGATGGCAGCAAAGGCTGCTTTGCCGTTAGCAATTCATTGCACTGACGGCAAAGACTTTGCCGTCAGCCAATAGCATACTTTGCTGTCAGCCAAGAGAATAAGAGACGGCAAAGAATAGCATCTTTGCCATCAGTCAAACTAACTCTTTGCCGTCAGGCTGATAAATAACAGACGGCAACGAATATTTGTCTACTAAAAGAATGATGTGCGGCCCTACTGCTAGTTCTACTGTTGTTCTTTCTGTTTTGTTTTTGAGTTTGCTATTCTTCCTGTTCGTTCGGTGACCAGAGCGACTCTCGTGGCCGGAGTTTGTGGCGGTGAGCGGTGACGTGGCAGAGAAGAACTCCTGTGGCGGCAGCCCGAAGAGCTCGAGTGGGGGCGCCCATGGCAGGGTGGCCTCCTGGTGGTTCGTACGTGGCCGCGTCTCGGGTGGTTGGTGCGAAGAGCAAGAGCGGACGGCGGCAAGAGGCAGGCGGCCATGGGAGAGAGGACGAGCAGGAACGGCGAGCTTGAGGCCATTGGCTGCAGAGGAGAGCACGGGAAGGGAGAGAGGAGGAGGAGCGCTGACGAACACATCCCGCATCCCCGCTAGGCGACCTCCTCCAGGACGAATGGGAGATCCGGCTGGAGGAGGAGGCGGGCGCCCCCGCGACGTGCGGATGGGGTGGGGGCGCTGTTGATGCACTCCACCTTGGGCCAGTGGCGGCATGTGGCGTCGAGGACGGCGCCAGCACGCTGGCGACACTCCATGGCGCAGAGCAAGAGCATGGCGAGGGAGGCTGCTCCGTTTGTTTTGAGGAAGAACAGGAGCATGGGGAGTCGGGGAGGGAAGGGATGGTGCAGGCAGCTGGGTGGCCGGGAATGTTGGCCGGCCGGCCGGCCAGATCGGAGTCGCAACCAAGAAGGGGATTGGATCTGAGAGCAATCGGGAGAGAGAGATATTTGTTTTCCTTTTTTAGTAATGAGAGAGATTTTTTCCTGTGCATGTGTGTGCTGGAGCGTGATTTCTGGGAGGATGGGTTGCGGGTGGATAAGATGGGGTGGGGTTGGGTGCGGCGTGGTGGGATGTAGGGAGAGAGAGTGCTAGGAGTGGGCTGCACATGTGTGGTAGATGATGATGCCATGTCATCGATCCGTGGGAGCGATCCGTGTGTTGTGCTTTTTCTTTGCCGTCTTTGTTTTTATTTACAGACGGCAAAGAGCCCACTTTGCCGTCTGTAAAAAAACACAGACGGCAAAAACTTTGCCGTCTGCGTTTTTTTATTTACAGACGGCAAAGCATGATTTTGCCGTCAATTCCCTTTGCCGTCATCAAAATTACTCTTTGCCGTCTGTCCCGATGAAATGCTGATGGCAAAGAGTAGTACTGACGGCAAATCTCCTGTTTCCTGTAGTGGATGTCACTTCATCCTAAAATGTTTCTGTAAGTACACATGACTAGGGCAAAAATATAGTTACAACAGTGAAGTGAGCAAGGCACTATTTTGTACTACATGGCAAAACATGACTAACAATAATGTTACACGTCATGAAGCATAAGCAGGTGTTATTTTAAAAATTATAAAAAAGATAGTCTGTGCAGCCTGCATATAGAAATGCCTCTTAGCTCACCAGAGGAGCATGATGTTGGGGCCCAATCGAAAATACAGACAAGTTACAAATTTAGACAGCACGTTGCGTATAAGTAAGCAAGCAGTTGGCCATTCTGTAGCTCAATTAAAGTCTTAGGGAGCATAATGAACAGCAGAGGGTTAAACATACTATAGCAGGCAAAACTATGCAATCATTAGCGTGGTATAAACTAGATTGTGAGCCTCATGCAATAATAGTTGGTTAATAGACTTCAAAGCTTCAGGCACACTTCGGCAGAGTAATTAAATGGTAAGGCCTTTAATTATGTCAACTAATAGTTATACAAGTACCGAACATCAGGCATGATTATTTGGGCATCTCATTAACTGAGGACAAATAAAGCAATTGAAAAGAGCATAATGTCCCTGAAACAAACAAGGAATTGAACTATTGAGTTGCATACAGTGACTTACCTTAGCAGGTTGAAGAGGCTCACCGCAGCTCCTATTTCTCTTGCAAGGCTCCTTCCTAACATCTTGTACTTGGAAATCCTCAATCGTATCTTCATTGCACCCCCTCTACATGGTGACACAAACTAGTTACTCGTCTCCTTGGAAGATAAATATGCATACTTTCCAGTCTGCGAACACAAAAGGATGAGATTATAACAAAACAACACCACATAATGAAACATGCCGCATCTCTTGCACTTGCACACAATGAAATGAGCATTTACTATGTCTACACTATGTAAAAACTAGGCATACCTTCGAACTGGATCTCTAGGTACTCTTGGAGAGCCTACTGTAGTGTACAGCCGAACCTTTATGTCACCTATGAGTTAGACAAGGCCCCACTATAGCAACCCTTAGTGTTTAAATCATTGACAAGCTCTGTTAGAGTGTTAGGTCAAGAACAGCAAGTAATCAAAGCAAACAGTCTTAGTATGGCTGGCTGATGCAAACAAGCAATTGAACAGATGTGTGAGCAAATATTATATATCAAGAAAAGAAGCAAAGAAGGAGGCTTAAAGACCATCACTTGACTGACCAGATTTAAGGGGCATTTAAACATCATGTGCAACGTATGAACTAACATAAACATTGAATATTCCAGATTCTACAATGGAATGCACATGTATTAGGTTATGCCATGTATGATGATGCCTAAATGTACAGATAGCAGGCAGGAGTGATTCATCATTGCATGCACAATTGAATTGCAGGTTAAGGGCCAGTTCGATTCTGCCTTTTCAGGGCATATTGTCAAAATAAGCCATAAAAGATGTAAAGAAGTCATTTTGAGTTATGGGCATGGGCTTAACTAATTTCGCTTTGGAAGAGGGTGTTTCGGGTAGAACCTCACTAAAAATTGAAGGGAAGGGGAATAGTGAAATGACTCTGTTGTCTGCCTATATTACACTCAAAATGCAACTGCTGACGCCCGTGTCACACCTGACCCTCAAGTAAAAACAAACACGCAAGCGTTCATTGCCCTGCCCTCTTGCATATCCTCTCCCCTTTCCCTCTACCTTGATCCCTTGCCTAGAGCACTAGGGTTCCTCTAGTGAGCCATCTCCACTGGTCCCATCTGGCCTGGTCCCCGACGATGCTATGTCCAGCTAGGCTACATGGCCGGCGGGTAGGGGCAAATCTCCCTGGCTGCTCCTCCCACTGGCGCCGCCCCTCATTCCCATGGTCTCCAGCAGCTGCTCCACTGTGGTTCGTCCAACGCATTACTCCGGTTGGCACTGCACAACTACGGCTGATGCCACACTGCAGCAGAAGGCACCATATTCCCCCTCCCCTCCTCCGAGGCCATGGCCTTGAGGTGCTGTTGAAGGATGAGCTCATCCAACAAGGTGAGGATCTCCTCTGATTTTTTGCCAAATTTTCATTCTGATCCACTATACGATGAATTGCTATGAGCTGCTTCTGCTGGTGCTATAGGATGCATTGCTATGAGCTGCTCCTCCTGCTGCTATATGATGAATTGCTATGAGCTGCTGCTATATGATGAATTGCTATGAGCTGCTGCTGCTATATGATGAATTGCTATGAGATGCTGCTACTGCTATATGATGAATTGCTATGAGATACTGCTGCTGCTATATGATGAGTTGCTATAAGCTGCTCCTGCTGCTGCTATATGGTGAATTGATATGAGCTGCTCCTACTGCTACTATATGATGAATTGCTATGAGCTGCTCCTGTTGCTGCTATATGATGAATTGCTATGAGCTGCTGCTGGTATATAATGAATTACAAACTGCTACTGCTGTATGATGAGTTGCTATGAGCTGCTGCTATATGATAATAACTAGCCACTTGGACCATCGAATTTCAGTTAAATAATTGTTCTTCATTTAAATGTGGGTCATGCGTTCTTCGTTTAAATTAGGCAATGGGATCTCTATGGAAAACATTGACCAAAGTAGATTGTGCCAAGTAGATGGTATCTTTGTAGTTGCATTTTGAGCAAATAGTGATGGTCTGTTTTCCTATCATATTAATTACTGCACTGGGTTCAATTTGTGATGTTTGCAAGTCAAATTAATTTCCATACGGGCAACAAAATGAGAAAAAATATAATGCAATCTAGACTTTCCACTGATCATACCAAAGATAAGCTGAAAACGCAATGAAAAGAACTGGTCGGCTTATTACATGGAGCTTATATTCACAGGTGCTTATTTTCTTAGGATAACTCATAATAACTGTCCCTAAGAAACTTGGCTAATAGAACTGGCATACAGATAACATGTCACGATGATTGCAATGGCGGAGTGACATACCATAGTACACTATATAGGCTCACCGCTGCCTCTCCTTTTTTTATGATGTTCCATGAAATTGCCACATACATCTTGTACTTTTTAATTGTGTAACCCTATCTGCAAGTTGACATGGCTAATTTTAGACATCTCTACATGATACTACATTGCATATCCCTTGCGCATATTTAAACCACAAATTAATGATTGTGTGCGTACCATAAACTAGCCATGACTCTATATGCTGGACTAGCAGGCACTCTAAGGGAGCCTAATGTAGTGCACTGGAATTCCTACATGCCACCTATGAATTTGTGTAATGTACTACCCCTGTTCCTAAATATATGTCTTTGTAGAGATTCAAGTATAGACCACATACAGATGTATATAGATGCATTTTCGAGTGTAGATTCACTCATTTTGCTCCATATGTAGCCTATAGTTCAATCTCTAGAAAGACTTATATTTAGGAACGGAGGTACGAGGTAGTATCATGTATGACATCTACATATCTAATTTAGCAGCCAGTAGTAGAAATCATTGTCTGCACAAAGGGACTACTGGTCGAAAATCCAAGTAAAGCATGCTGGCAGGCACAGAACAATACAAGAGAGAGAGACGCACTTACAAGATCATAGAAATGCCTCAGTCTAGGATCTTGGTTGGCCAAGCTGTTAGATCCAGAAGAAACATCGTCCTTGTAGTTTTTGCCAGCTGCATAACAGGTAACAACGACCGGTTAGTATATTTAAAGTACATCGGGCAGGTGATGCTGGACGGGTTTAAAGGTGACAAGTATCTAGGCCATGGCGGGTGCTTGGCATCTCTCCAGACGGTGGGAATCAGGTTTGAAACGTCAAGGGTGATGACGCTGCGCTGGCTGTCGGGGTCCGGTAAGGAGATCTAGAATCATCGAGTAGGGTGTTTGTGGAGCGGCTCCGGTAGGATGGACTACGATGTGGGCGAAGCGGATCTATGGCCGTGGACGAGGGCGTAGGTGAAGCTGCTCCGGTGGTTGGGTTAAGGATGGTGTCGACGACG
>NC_041389.1:159016186-159018142 GCF_002162155.2 Triticum dicoccoides
GTGGACGGGGCATCAGAAGCTGCTCCGGTGGTTGGGTTAAGGATGGTGTCGACGATGCGGATCTGCGGCCGTGGATGGGGCGTCAGAAGCTGCTCCGGTAGGTTGGAGGAGGGTGCAAGGAAGCGGATCTAAGGCCGTGGACTTGTGAGTTGGCAAAGCGGCCCCGGTAGGGTTGAGAATTGTATAGGCGAAGCTACTCCGGTAGGGTTGACGGTGGTGTCAGTGAAGCGGCTCCGGTAGGGTTGAGGAAGGTGTCGGCGAAGCGACTCTGGTAGGGTTGAGGAAGGTGTCGGCGAAGAGGACCAGAGGCTGTCGACGGGGGCATTAGTGGGGCGGCTCCGGGGGGTGTGGACGAAGTGTCTCCAGTGGGGAGTACGAATGAGCCGCTGTAGATGCGTGGCGGTTGACGAGAGTAACGGCGAAGCAGATCCGGCGCCGTGGACAAGGCCGGCACTGAATGGGCTGTGGTACAGTGGTGGATGAGCAGTCTACTTGTTTCTAGGGGAGGTGGGAGGGGTAGATGCCACCGCAGAAGCAGATCTGCCAAGGTGGACGCCGCTGGCAGTGAATGGTCTATGGTACACCGGTGGATGAGCATTCTAGGGTTTCGAGAGTGGAGGAAAGAAAGGGCGATGAAGTACGGACGGCGTGATGTAAGATGCTCTGGTGTTGTGGAGTTACTAGTTAGTCGTTTTTGTGGGAGGGGGAGAGGAAATGGCGGTGCCGTGTAGTGGGGGGGAACCGGAAGTTACCAAAGCAGCCCCGACCTATCATGTAGATGAGGGCGGTATTGAACTATTGGTCTCCGTGCACCAACGACAAAAGGGGGATTTCGCATGCTAAAGACTAAGGTGGCGGAAATTTTAGAAGGAGGCAGGAGATTTTGCCACCCGCGGGATCGTTCGTATCCAGTTTCAACTAATTTTGGACCGTGCTAGCTGGAAGGTCATGGTAGACTGTGTACACGGGGCACGCGTCAGCAGTTAATAACTGGTGTGAAGTCCACCCCAAAAAAAAGACAATAACTCGGGATGATGCGCCGATAACTTGGACATTTACACGGGCGCGGCCAATCGTACGGGTGTAGTGGCGCGTTCACAAAAAAGGGATCAAACGCTCAGCCTATGTATTTCTCGTGTAAATAGATAATTTAGTGTCATTGGTTATTTACTTTAAACATAATGCATTGACGTGTTACTGTAGAGGCGCACAAAAAGAAATGGATATTATAGTCCGCTACTTAAAAGTGTTACCTCATATGATTACATAGCCTCCATTTCATAAATTGCGTACCCGTTGAATTCATATATGAATATTACATATATTACTTCAAAATAGAAACTTAAATCATCCAAGACTAATGAATTTGAATGCAAGAGTAACAATGGTGCATGTACATGATAGCTACATTGGTTCTTTGACGAAACATCACTGTAACTTTGGCATGCACAACTAAAAAGTTTTATTTAAATAGAAAAAATGTGATATGTGAGTGTCCAATCTTTATAGCGTTGAATCTATATTGTATGTTTGGCCACAATACGAAGGAGATATTGACTTATGTTCATGCGATGCACATCCATGATCGCTAGATAGTGATACGTGAATGAATTGTGCAATCTCTCTCACACGCATACATATCTCATTTCCCTGTGGGCATCGGAATCACACACACGCACTTCGTGTATTTCTCTCCCTCCATCAGGGTCAAATTCATCTTTCTACCCCGTCCTACAAGTCTCTCACACAGAAACACACACGCTCTCTATGTCTAACACGCCCACCCGTTTAATTCTGCCCACCCACATTCACTAATGTCTCAAAGTATAATAATGTCTCTCACACATATGCCTAAGGTTAACTCGAGTTTTGGAACCATATGAATACATACAATGGGATTCCAACAGAGCACCTTTTGTTTTGAGATTTCTCTCTCTCTCTCTCTCTCTCTCTCAC
>NC_041389.1:159018889-159037269 GCF_002162155.2 Triticum dicoccoides
AATAACAACAGAAGGGTGACAACTCAATCTGATCATAATCTGTCAATTGGTTTCTCTCTCAAACATTGTGCCTCGGTGCCTCGCTCGGTAGCCCCCTCGATATGTAGATTTCTTGCGTGCGCACAGCTGTAGTGACAATGACGCTGAACCCATAGTGCCTTGTTTTTACCAGACTCATGTGATAGTTTTCACCCTGTTTTCTGTTAATTAACAAGGAAACCTTTTCTTTGTTACTACTAGTGAATCTGAAATCATTCGGGGCAGACATAAAATATATCACTTCAACCCAATTATCGCAACAACTATTTGAAAAGAAATTAGCTAGCTGCCCGTGCGTTGCACGGAACATCAAGATGCATTTGTATGAGTAGTTTATCTTGTGAGAGAAAAAGGCTGAATGAGGGAAGGCCTTATTTGCGAACGTGGAGAGACGTGTGGGTATATTTTTGCAAAATTGCCATAGTTTCTTTCCTATCCGTTAGATATAAATCCGACGGCCTATATTGCAGGATGGCACGCACACCATCATCACCAACTCTATTTTCTACTCCCTCCGTCCGAAAATACTTGTCATCAAAATGGATAAAAAGAGATGTATCTAAAACTAAAATACGTCTAGATACATTTCCTTTTATCCATTTTGATAACAACTATTTCCGGACGGAGGGAGTATTTGTCTTTTTAGAGATATCAACAAGTGACTATGACCGGACCTTACCAACATACTCAAAAAAGTAGTCCATAATTTTGATGTTACCCTCTTTTCTTGGCGGTGCAGTGCCATCTGGATACCTCATAAATAAATCAAGGACAAATCTGACCCCTTCCTGAAAAGACATACGGAGCAAAATGAGTGAATCTACACTCTAAAATATGTCTACATACACATCCGTATGTGGTAGTCCATTTGAAATATGAAAAAGACAAATATTTAGGAACGAATGGAGTATAAGAGTAGACATGTAGATATATCTCCAGCATGGTCTACAACAAAAATGTGCTGGGCTGGTTAGCGCCGGATGCTCGCAACGCAATGACATGAGTTCGAATTCTGTCTTTTAACTTTAGATTTTTATATTATATATTACTCTACTTATTTAATATATACTTTTTTCGCTACTGTACTGACAGTGGGACCCACAGAGTACTTAGAATACAAGATTAAGGATGGACTTGTTTCTTTTTAACTTTCTGTACGAAGCTGTAGCCACCCTGCAAGTCACGTGTACATTGTACATGCAATTAACTTTTTATAGAGGGACAATCATACAGGCAATTAAATCAAATGGATTGGATGTCACTCTATTATTTCCAGCATAAAGAGCATCTCCAACGGCAGGCGGCAAATTTCCTCCCGCTTCCTTCCGCGGAGGACGACATCAAATGCCAGCGACATACATTTTTACAACTCTAACAAACCAGATGAAATTCGTGCAAACACAGACTGCTTTCATATAAGCATGAAGGATTTCGTGTAAAACAGCCGGATCTTCATATAAACATGATGGATTTCATTACATTTACATGAACTAAGAGGTGCCAATCCGGCTCTCTTGTATAATTAATACTCCCTCCGTCCGGAAATACTTGTCCTAGGAATGGATGTATCTAGACTTATTTTAGTTCTAAATGGCCGCCAGCGGATCCCTTTGTCTTCCTCATGTTCGTCAGACACTTGCGGGGTCGACGAAGGTCCTCGGAAGAGACGAAGCAGCAAAGAAACCACCTGAATCCGCAGTCGTCGCCTCGGCGGTGGCCTTCATGGGTCCCAAGTGACGGCGGCCTCCTGTGTTCTACTTCCCCTCGATGATGGCGGAGGACACAGAGAAGCTGGCCACCGACTCGTCACTCTCCATGCACCCAGCTTCTGTCTCTGCCTGCATGGCGCTACCGCAGGCACGGGAGGCGCACCCACAGACATGGGAGGCGCGGCCACCGCAGACACTGGTGGCGCAGTACGACGCGGCAGCGACGGCGCCTGTACCGGCTTGCTGGCCGTCGTGCCGGCATGGAGCAACTCGCCACTCCTCATCGAGCTGATCTAGAGCGGCGAGTTGCTGAACCACGCGCCTGCTTGGGGTGGCAACTAGCTCTGTCGGGCCAAGCAAGGTTGGTGAAGCACCGAGCGAACTCGCCTGTATCCGGAGGGCTCGGCGGGCCACCCGGCCGGGTAATATGCCGGAGAATAGCTCAGCGGAAGCCATCGGAAGAGTGGAGAAAATGGTGAAGGAGGAGATGGGGGAGCGGCAGAGGGGTGCGATTCTTGCCTGTTGTCTATCTGGCCTCGTGTAAATAGAGGGCGGAAGGTAGGAGCTTGGCTGGTGTCTGGCGTCGTTTAAACTGAGGGTGGACGGGAGGAGCTCGGTCGGTGTTGCGTTTAATTCCAGCCTGCTCATGAACGGACGTGTGGCCGGAGTAGGATTCTTGGTTTGCATGCGGGTTTAACGGAGGGGTTTAATGGAGGCGTCGGGCGTGCAGCAGGCGACGCAGTACTATTCGATTTAAAAGTAGTAATGAGCCATCAAATCACAAAGTCCCTCGCCTCTTGTGTAATCGACCGAGCTAGACTGCCCCGCCCTCTAGCCTTTTAAAAAGTGTATATACTCCACTTTTGTACAGTAGTACAATATCGATGGATTGCGCCATGGAGCAAAACTTGAAATTAAAAAAAAGGTGGTACATATAGAGAGTGCTCGTCGCAAAATTATGCATATAGTACTATTGAAAAGGCTTGTCACAATAATGGTGTCCAGCACAAGTGCACAACCCACCCCTGAAATAAAAGTAAGCACACTGGAATTCTTTGACAAAACTAAGCACCCTGAAATTCTTTGACAACTAAACTGCTGGCTATATGATGTTGGCCATTTATATTGTACGTACATAATGTGAAGAAATGAGTGGTAGTACTATACCAACTAAAAGATGAAATGTAAGAAATACTAGTATGTACGTACTAAAGAGTTAAAGTAATGAGAAGAAACATAACATAGTTCTGCTGGGGGCTCAGCACAACACACCCCTCAAATTAAATTAAGCACACCTGAAATTAATTAAACTTGGCAACTATTCCGGTAGACACTGCATTAGAACCACCATGAGCAACAACACTGCCACCTTACTCGGAGTCCTCGTCCACGTCCTTGACTTCGTCCTTGTCCCTCTTCCTCTTGGCCGATACTTCTTTGCTTGAACCGCACACTTGGCTCTTGCTCTTCATCCAACCCTTGTAGATATTGAAACAAAGGTAGCCATCCATTGCAGCGTAGTGGATGTGGTCTATATCTAGTACATTCCGCTGCCATGCATAATGATGAAACGTGTATGGAGGTTTATCTAGTTTACCGTACGAAGAATGAACCATGGCTCCTTCCAGGGTCAGCACTGAAGGCTGACAAGAGGAGACCAGCCGATTCTTCTGGAGGTCGAAGGGGTTGCCTACAATGAGGCCTATCCGACCCAGGACTTCTTTGTCGTTACCAAAGTCTACAGTAACGAATTTGACTAGGTTGCTCTCGAGGAAGTCCTTAAAATCCAGGCATTCAACATCGGCATGGCATATGTGGTAGACCAAGCATAAGTCATGCACGCAAACCTGGATCACGGCGGGCTTCTTCCTCTCTTCGTCCTTTAGATCCTTCTCTCGTCCCAGGACTGTGGTGTACTCAACATCTAGCCCAGCGACCCACTCATCATCTGAGTCTTTGAACATGTGTCTGAAGCGAGAAAGGCATCCTTTCACCATCATGGAAGAACGGGTGTAGATGACGTTGAACTCATCGCCGGTGATGGTTCTAACCTTGTACTCACCGCCGATCATGGAGATTTGGGACGCCATGGATTTGGGAGGAGGGTTAGGATTAGTGGAACTGCCGTAATGTGAATGGATGGGATGACTAGGAGCGAATCGCCGTAGTATTGAAGGACGTGCGGGGACGAGTAGGAGCGAACTGCCAGCGTGCGAATGGCAGGGTAGTGGCTTTCCATTCTCCCATGATACGGGCTTCCGAGAGCCCTTGGATCTAAGATCGAACGGTTTCATGGCGTGATTCTAGACCTATGGGTGAATATCCTATCCTGGAGGGTTATTCTGCAAATTTTCAGCAACTTAGCATGCGACCGTTTGATCTCAGACCCAAGGGCTGCCAGCAGCCTGTATCATGGTCGCGCCTACCATGACCGTCGCGTCGCACGCGCAGTCGCGCCCTTGGAGATTTAACACGGTGCGTTAGGCTATCTGATGTTGGTATGTCATACATAGTCATCACTTAGTCACTCATACTACAACAAGGTTAGCTATAAGGTTGGCTATAAGTGTATTTTTTTTACTCCTCTCTATCTCTTTCTTTATACTCCCTCCGTCCCATAATATAAGAACGTTTTTGACACTAGTGTAGTGCCAAAAATGCTCTTATATTATGGGACACAGGGAGTACTACTATTTATTGCATTTGCCAAGGAGTGACCTCTTCCAATGAAATGGTGTTGCTAAGTTTGCTTCATTTAATTAGCTATAGACTCAAAATTGTCTTTTCACCTAGGTACACACGCTTAGCACCGTTTCTTCCTTGGGTCACCAAACTAGTCTCTCTCTTCTTGATTGACTTGCCACATCAGACTTTATGCCTATGTGGCAAGCTTAAGCACCTGTAGGAGAAAGTAAGTACAATAGTGCGCTTTACATGACATTTTTGCATATGTGGAGGAAAGAGAGGCAAGGGAAAAGTGGAGAAGTGGGCTCTCATGCAAGAGCCAGCCTCTACTACATGGTGGAGCATTGGGAGAGGCACCTGTATGGAGGTGGTCAGGAATCGGGAGACTCACGCCGGTCGTAGCGCCGCAGTTATAATGATAATGGCAAGTCAAATCACGGGGCCCCACCTGTCCAGCAGTAACTCGATGTCAAATCACACAGCCATACGTTTGCAGCAGCCTACTCCCTCGTCTTCTCGCATCTCTGTCGAACCGACTAGGCGAAACTACCCCGCCTATCGTGTAGGAAAAGCCTGCGCAGTATACTCCCTCCGTCTAGGTGACCAAGGTGGAGAGGAAAACAAGAGAACTTAATGTTTAGTATTTGCTAAGGCTGGTTGTAATGGTACTAGCCTTAGCAATTTTTATGAGGTGTCATAGAATTAAAAGAAGAAAGAGCGAGAGTTGAGTACTATGTGTCATACATGGCAATAAATAAAGTACTACAAGATACTTATATATGATACATGGCACAGGAGTACTAAGTTTTATTAATACAGTTTTGCTAGAACTCATCTAGATGAGATATAATTTGGTCTCATTCATCTTTTATAGCCATTGGACGTGATGCTATAAGATGCGTGTGTGCTGACGTGGGTTGTATTTGTTCTTGTGCAACAAACTGACCACTTCATGTCATGTTTGATAGTCTCAAGTCATTAAAAGCATACAAGCCCCACATCTCTTATTTGTTGATTCCTCTATTTATGTCAAAAAATAAGAAATAACGTGAGAGTTAATGCACCACGCCTATGTGTTTACTAAGTATTCGGTTTTCGTAAGATGACTTAATACTCACCTAGACGGAGGGAGTATTCGATTTGACAGTGGGCGGCGCACTTCCCGATACGGCTTTAATGCAGACAAGGGAGGGAGTAGCGGTTCCCGAAATGTTGAATGGCCAATGCATCCTCCTTCAATTAATGCATGAGGGAAGTAATGGGAGGAGGTCCGGGAAAAGAGGCTGCATGATGTGAATGCAACGCAGTTTGCCCTCATTGCCCTCATATAAAGGCGCCCCTCCATTCCAATGCATCTACCACATCGTACGCACCTGAGCATTTGCCTAAGCACCTACAATAAGCGCAAAAGAGCTCACTCTAGACCCATGGCGGCAATGCGCGTGAGCGGCCAGTGGCTGCGCCAGATGGTCCACGACGCCGGCCTGCGGCATGGCGCCGAGGGTCGTCTCAAGGCGGTGTTGGAGACCGGCTGGTGGATGGCCGCCGTCGACGCCAACTAAGACTCTCAGTTGGACCAGGTGATCGTTGCCACCAGCAACAAGTTCACCGTCCTCAAGAAGCTCGTGGACGACATTGCCGTACTACTCCGGCCCGTGCGCCCGGGCTCCTCATTGCCTACCACCCTAATCGGCCTCCATGGCCGGAACCTCTTTCAAGCACTGGTGGCCCTGCGACTGCCCGCCAACGCAACGAAGAATGTCCACTTGGAGGTTGCGCTCGCCGCGAGGCGCCTCGCCCTGCAAGAATTCGTCGACCTACACATCCATGTGTACGAGCAAATCGTGTACATAGGTATCTACAAGGCCGGTGAGGACGCTATGACGTTGGCCTTCCTCAACTGGCTGGAAGCCTTGGATTCCTTTGTTGAGAAGCACCTCGACCTCACCACAAAAGCCGCCGCTCCTTAGCCGCCGGTTGGTGGCCCGGCGCACTAAGTTGAGGAGGAGGAGGTCGTACGTTCATGGATCCATCTTTCTTCTTGCCTTCTGTAACCACCACTGCGATCACATCATCATGGCCTTAATTCTTATTGTGCTATTGCATTCTTGTTCCAGTCAATACCGACATGTGTGATCCCTTTGCTTAATTATATGCATCACTGTAACTAGTACTCCATCCGTCAATTTATAAGTTGTTCTTACCTTTTCTATCAACTTCGTGCAACGCGCGGGCATCTTGCTAGAAACACTAGAATATGTCTATATAATCCGTATGTGATAGTCCATTTGAAATCTCTAAAAAGACAAATATTTAGGTATGGAGGGAGTAATATATTAGGAGTATATCAAAACAATAGTGATTTCTTTCAAGTTTGTGAAGAAATACTACTATTCTACTACTTTGGATCCATCACAACGCACGAGCACATTGCTAGTAAAAGGAAAAGGCCTGCCGCGTTCGCGTTGCACCCCCACACGCCCGGTAACTGGGAGTACTCCACGGCCCGTCCGGCACGACACATAGCTTAGGGAAGGCGTGTTGCCTAGCATTTTCACTTTCATGTGGGACCGTCGTTGAGCAAACTGACACCCCGCCCGCCGCCGGGTTGGAAAACAGAAACAAGAGGAAGATCTAGCTGCAGCACAGAAGCCAAGAAATTTGGTGTTAGATGGGGCTCGTTGATAGAGTAGGAGCATTCCGTACTAGTACTACTCCTACTAGTACCAAGTTTGTACTCCTAATACTATATTACTAGTACTACCACTATACAACTAGTAGGTATGTGCACGACACAACATCGTAGGAACAAAAACGGGAAGATCTTGTTTTGGTTATTTATCTTTTTTTCAATCAACGTAGTATGAATAATATGATGTGGGAGGCACCCATGAAGCTTATGTGGCTTGGTTGCATGGCTACGAAAGGTTAGAGAAAAATAAATAGATAATGTGTTTAGAGTGTGCTCCACTAAATAGATATACTTTGGATCCATTGCAACGGACCGACACATCTATATCTATACCCCCTATATAGTGTGTGAAAAAGTTGGTCGCTGGATGAAGCCAATCCGACGGTACAAAGATGGCAAATCCGAGCACTACTGGACGTTGGATATCATCCACAAGATTCTGCCACATGTATAATCTAGAAGAATCCATGGTTGAACTTAATTCATAACTAACTTTTACACAACTAAGCTTAGGCAAAGTTATTAGTTCTTCAAAATGAGAGCCACAAGTTGGCAAGCCTAAGGGAATCTTGCCACATTTTTTGTTTGTATGTCATGTGGGGCCATAGTGTGGCTTGCCTAAGGTGTGGCTTGAACCAAACACTCACTTAAGTTAATCAAACTTGCCTAACCTTACATTCCACCAGATTTTGCCACGTGTTAGAATGTAGAAAACTCCACATGTAGAAGCATAATGCACAAACCACCAGAATCTCATGCGTGCAATGCACGTGTACCTTACTAGTACGAGTTGGTAGTAGTAAGAAACAAATTCCAGTTTTGGCATGAGCTCGTACTGCGGGAGCACCACAAGGCCTGCCGCAGGAGTTACATTTCCCTCTTGGGGCCCACGGGACCGAACCTCAGTGGCTTAGTGCCCGACCTATGAGTCAATGACACGCGGACCATAAATGCGGCTAGCCCACATGTCATTCTCATGGTGGTGGCGTGGTTCGCGACTCATTCGTTCGAGATGAACCGGCCAGTGGTGCCGTGGCCGTGGCGAGGGCGCCACAGCTGGGCGTCGGGGCGTTATGAGGCGTAGATGGCCACACCGGCGGGTACTACCTGTAGTACATAAGTACTCCAGCTGATGATTGATGCCCGGGACGAAATGTGTCACAGCCGCTGGATGAAAATTCGATGGTGCGGGAGTACGGATCGGAGCACAGCAACGGAGCAGGCAAACCGTGTCCAGTCGGGTGTGTCTGTGGTAGAAAGTTGATGGTCGCTGTAGTTCAGCTGGCCCGCATGTCATGCACACAAAGGCAGAGTAGCGGTGGGGCCGAAAGGGATGAGGGGCACGTCGGGGGGATGAGGATCCCCTGACGCAAACAATCCTACCATTCTGTCACTGACATGTAGGACCCATAAGCGAGGGTCCCACCTGTCAGCGAAGGAAAGGCAGTGATAGCCACGTCAGAGGATCCATGTCAACGTCGGGGGACGTCGTGCCGTGGGTTGGAGCGGTGTTGTGGGAATCGCGTGTAAGTGTGGGCGTGTGGCAGTGGTAGAAACAAGAAACATGATGGTCACCGTGGTTCAACTTCCATGGACAAGCTGTCATGTCTGCTGACACATGTATATCAAAACTAGAGTATTTATATTTCAAGCACATGAACAAGTATTATTCTACTACTTTGGATCCATTGCAACGCACGGGCCAGCACATTGGTAGTAGTAATGTCCATCTCTATCTCTAGAGGCATTCCCTCGTTCATCCTTTTCTCTCAAAAGATAAACTACTCATACAAATGCATCTTGATGTTCCATGGAACACACGAGGATGTTTCCTTGGGGGTCTCTCCAGCGCGGCGTGGACGTAGTTGCAAGTTGACGCCCCTTGAGATGCCAACGTTGAGGGGCACTCGGATTTCCTCCTATGAACGGGTAAGATGAGTTTGATCACGTAGTAAATGCATTCTAAAGACAACTTCCGTGTCCATTTCCTAATTCTCCCCCTGCCCACTATTTCACAGGCTAGGCTCAGTGCGAGTGGAGATTGGCTTGCATATGTGCGGGAGGGTACCAACATCAATTTGCACAACATTTACAATGGTGACACCGTTTCTGTAGAACCTTTGTCCAACATTGGGATCAGCCATGCAACGGGCACCGCATGAATTGGTACGATGGAACCACGGTGAGATTGAATAAGATAGCACGAACCTTGCACATGGCGGTCAAAGGCGGACCATGCTGTCTGCGGCCGATTTGTTGTCGTACGAGTACGAAGACGCTGTGCTCCTTTCTAACCGCATCTTCGCGGTGACAAACCAGGGGACTTATTTTTTATGGGACACATCATACGATATACTCCCTCTCTCCCAGTTTATTAGTTTTGAACCTTTTCATTTTATAAGTTTCAAATTCAAATTTAGAGCTCCCCATCACATGTTGAGATTACAATGTCCATTAAATCGTTGCATGCACGTATAGTAAAGAAACAAATCTCTAGTTTGGCATGAGTTCGTGCAGCGGTAGCACCACAAGCCTTGGTGCAGGAGTTACATTTCCCTCTCAGGGCTGTCGAGACTGAGCTTCAGCGCCTTACTACACCTACCTTTGAGTCAATAACATGTGGACCCGATAGGTGACTGGTCCACATGTAATTCTCCCGAAGGCAGAGGGGCAGTGGGGCCAAGAGGGGTGAGCCACAGGTCGGGGGATGTGTGGTGTCATGGGTTCGAGCGGCGTCATGGGAATCGCGTGTGACTATGGTAGAAACTTGATGCTCGCCGCATTTTAGGTGGCCCACATGTCATGCACACAAAGGCAGAGGGGCGGTGCGGCCAAGAGGGGTCAGGCACACGTCGGGGGACGTGGTGCCGTGGGTTGGAGAGGCATCGTGGGAATCGCGAGATGAAACGTGATGGTCGCCGTAGTTGAACTTTCATGGACAACTGTCATGTCTACGGACACATGCACTGCATACCGATCACTAGAAGGAGTAGCAAAGAAAGCTATATATGCGGATAAATATTACCTTATAGTCAAGCAGACCCACGCTACTACTCTGTTCCAGAGACATGCACACCATCGAAATAGTACATCTATATCAATATACACCGAGAGGGAATATTTTTTTTAAAAGAGAGGAAATAGTTCATCCATCGATAATGCCCTCCTGCTGGTGCAGCCTTTTCTTCTTCTTCTTCTTCTTCTTCTTCTTGTTCTTGTTCTCATTTTCTATGGGAGACGGCTTCGCAACAAGCTCTTTGGACCTTGCAGCTATCTCGAAACTCACACGGGCATCGAGGGCAACATATTTTATCCGCTCGTACATCAAGGGATAATTCTCCCATCCAGACGACCTTAATGCCACCGTCTCGTCACCGTTCTGAAGATTTTTACCGAGCACAAAATTTGCTACGTCGAATAGGGATGGTGTCCATTTATCACAATCTTCTACAGGAATTTTGATTCTGGTTTGTAGGTCAGCGATGCTTTTCAAATCAAGGTTGTACGGCTCTAGCTTCTGTTTGTCCCCTTCGATGGCTGCCCCACAGAAGTATATGTCCTCCCGAGACAAGAAATCGTGAAGCTCACCTGGTATGGAGGGCGAGTGTATGATGTGGTACACCAAAACATCATCCTCGAGGCACAGTTGAAGGATGGCCGCGCGTTGGATCTTGCCAGGGGCAAGATCCGTGTACTCTGCGTCGAGACCGATGACCCTCGTCTCTACCTTTTCGGGGGAGTTGGATACATTGTTGATCCACTGCCGAACAACCCTTGCGTGGACGATGACGGTGGCAGCTATGCTCATCGAGCCTTTGACGAGGACATGTTGGACGCTAAAAACCTGCATCTTGATCTCTTTCGCCATTTGGAACCGCTGGAAGGGAGGGCTATGGTTTGGAGAATTAGGATTAGATGGCTAGTCTAACTGAAGTAGTAGATGATTATTTAAAGAGGTTAAAACAATGTGAATGCAGTGGGGTTTGGATGCAAATGAAGACGAAGGGGAGGTAAAGAAGCCGAGGAAAATCGGTTCCCGATGGAGAAGTAAATGGGAGAAGTGGCGTGTAGGCAGTTGATTAGACGGCTAGGTAGACTAAATGAAAAGGCTATGCGGGTAGACTGATGAGTCGTACATGTTCGTGTACGTGCCCATCCTTCTTGATAGGTGGGACCTATGCAAACAGATAAAAAAATGTGTCGTAGCTTTTTTTTGAGCGCGCGAGTGGGAGACACAACATTCTCTGGTTAAGGAATACTCCCTCTGTTTAGGTGAGTATAAGTCACCTTATGAAAATCAGGTTTTCCCAAAACCATTAGGCGTGGAGCATTAACCTCCTGCTCGATCCCCTCCCAGCCTCGTTAGCCAGCGTTCTCTTCCTCTGTTGCCGCGTTCTACCTTTCCATTTTTCCTCTTCTCAAGTGTGGAACGATCTACATGCCGTCCTTGATGCACCAGAACGACCACTGCATGCATCGCGGCAGGGCGTTGATTGGGCATGCACGAGCATTTGGTTCTGCTCGCAATATGGATGATACCTGAATGATGAAGTGAACAGGCATGCTAGCACGGGAGACCTATTTCCGCTATACAATACTGGAGCACTCATGTTCCTACTAGTAGTAGTAGTAGTAGTAGTACAACTTTGGTACACTTGATGGTCAAAATACTATTCATCCGGTCCTCACAGTGAAGTGACAACACCCTGCGCCTGACACTAGTCTAGGCGAGGCGGCGTGTTCGGGTTACCAAAGTCAGCCTCACCCTATGCACAGTGCAGTCTGTCACCGCCGCTGTACAACACATTGGCGCCTCGCCTCGTCTCCCTCTCCGCTCCCATAGAACCACTCCATCTCCATCTCCTTCTCCGTCTCTGTCTCCATCTCATTGTGTCCTAGTGTACCATTGCCTCACTCGCCTTCCCCAGTACCACTATTCCCTTGCTAGCCGCTCCAGCACCGATAGCCTTCTCCCCCGTAAATCAAGCCCCCCAAAACCCCCACCTTCCAAACTCCACCATGGCCGAACGCGAACCGTGCAGCATCCATATGAGCCGCGATTGGAGCAATCTCACCAGTGACATCCTCGACCTCTGTTGTTCGTGTATGGATATGTTGAGCGCCCTGCGGCTGGCTGCATGCTCGAGGGACATGCACATGGCCATCATCGAAACGAGGCCTAAGCTTTTCAAGACACCCTGCTTGCTGCTATCTGGTCTTGCGAGATTGGCTCGCCATGATATGGAGGCGTACATGATGCCCCTCGACTTCAATCCGATCTCCATTAGGCGAAACTTCTTTGCAGGTATGTAGTGGGTCGCCGTACATCATTTCCCTTGATATCGATCCCATCACCATCACCTGAAACTTCTTGGCAGGTATGTACTGGGTCGGCACGAACTCCCACTAGATGGCTGCCTTTAGAGAAGACGGTAAAAAGTTGGTGCTCATGAACTTCCAGACCTCCCATGAGATTATCCTTCCTCCGTTGGATTATATAGAGTATTACCATCGTTGTCCAAGTCATCTAGATTACCACGTCAGTTGGACGGACCTTGTTTTGCAGAAGATTGTAATCTGCCAAGTGCCCACATGACATGCGAATTACGCAGACTTCAAGCTAATTGCCTTGTTCGACCGCGGACTCGCCTGTGTTTACGCCGGTGCCTTCTTTAGCTGGAGACAACTCAGCTCGCACTGGATCATCGTCAAAGCTGATACACACTTCTGTGATGCTATTGAACACGATGGCATCATCTACGTGATGGACAAAGCAGATGGCACCACGTATTGCTGGGACGGCGCGTGTAAGTTGTTTCCATCTCATGTTAATGATGACACCATGACATTGTTTGAACTTTTTGTGATGATTGGCATATCCCTGTTTGAGCAGAATTTGAGTAGAACTATGGCAATGTATTAGAGACGCCGTAAATCAGCTATATTTGGAATGAGTTAATTCATGCAATTGTGACCACGCCATTACAGCCAATTTGTACCCTGAATAATCAAACGGTTAGGAATATATGGATATTATCCTTATTTTACAGTAATCTATATACTACTACTAAATATGAGTGTGTATCAATGGCCATGTTAGTTTCCTCATTTTCATGATGTAGAAACATGCACCACACTGTTGGTTTCATCTAACCATACATTATGGAAGTAAATGTGCATATGGAGAACTCTATATCTGGAAGTAGTGAAATCCTGCAATGCTTACCATGTGTACATACCTATATTCTCCATTCAGCAATCAATTGCTAGAATAATATCCTCACAAAAAATTTGCCCACAGAACACGAGTATATAACAATGCATTGTCTGTTAGTTACCTTGAAGAATTTGTTTGTGAGGACAGAACATGATTATATAACATGCATGACATGGTAGTTTCCTGTGAAGAATCGATTGCGAGATAACATGAGTATAACCATGCATGGCACTTCTATATTTTTGAACCCAGTATACGTTTCCCTGTATTTTCCTCTCAGTTCCAACAGGGACATATCAATGTTGTTTCTTGCATTATCCTACTTATACTCTGAACAATGATGATCTTACATTAACAATGCCTGTCCTTTTTGATATGATGCAGTGTCCCTACAGTTACTGCCCTTTGTAATCACACCACCTTTGCCAAAAACAGGGAAGCACAACTGGTTCCTTGCTCGATCAGACGACGACAAAAGACTGATGATCATTCGGACACATGATCCGGAAAAGTTATATTGCAAAAACCCCACTGTATACAAGCACCGTGTAATACGTGAGTATCTGGACAGTGGCTGTTACGTCTATGAGCAGGATACCAGCTTGTTGGGGCCTTTAGGATTTTTTAGTTGGAGGCGGGTAAACAGCCTTGGTTCACACTCTCTGTTTCTCGGACTCAATTATCCGATTAACCAGGAGATCACCATTGGCAAGGACCTTGATGGAAGAGAGGCTTTGTTTGCTATGGAAAACCGTGTCTACACGGCGAGCCCTAGGAGTTCAGGAGCAAACTCCCCTGATTGTCAACAATATAGCCTGCAGCCAAAAGAAGGTGAGAACGACAAAGGCATCTAGATTAACTTTGATCCTTGGATGTCTCATTTATGACAGGCAGTGATGTGGTTCAAGCCTTCAGGTTGATAGGTAATTGGGCTGTTGCATCGAAAGGGTGGAGTACAGGTGTCTCCGGATCACTGGTCGCTGAAGCGGGGCTGCAAATTATGATGGTGTTGGATCATCTCTTCGAATGACTTTGTTGTCTTTGCTGCTGGTTCTGGATGGGTAGTTCTTTCTTTTGTTATGCATATTCCTTGTCATTTGGTCATCCTCGTCTATGTAACTCTTACTATGTAATAGTTGCTTTGGTTTAGAATGTCATTCTCATCTGGATCACGAGAGTCTGAGTGCTGCAGATGGGTGCGTTTTGGTGGTGTAGCAAGACTTCTTATGAACTATCATGTCTTGCTGCTTATGTCAGTAGTAGTCACTAGCCAGTGTTTGAATGTTGTATATATCGTTGTTTCAAACTGTTTATTGTCTCGAACTACTGGTGGGCTAAATGAGGGCATCACCATTCTCCAGTGTTTAGAGTATATCTCGTTTTTCAAGTTATATAATTTGAGCTCAATGTATTTTCGATGATGAACACTTGTTTGGGCCACTAAGGTGTCGTTGAATATGGGCCGAGTAGTAACGCAATGCCAAATAGGTCAATTAGGACTCTCAGGCTGGGCTCTCAAAAGATCCTAGAAAAGAAAGGCCAGGATCTCCAAAAAAGAAAGAATAAGGACTCTTAGGCCGACATGTGGGCGCCACCGGTGTTTTCGTGCGCTTGCGCGCCGAGAGCATATTGGCGCGTGCTTGAAATTCATGCTACCTTTTCATCCCCAGTCTCCCGCCCCTCCCTCACCTCTGGAATCTCAATTCCTACTCCAGTTCCCCCAAATCCCCCTCCTGTACTCCCTGTACTCATGCGCACTATCATGTCGCCGGTTAGTGCGGATCTCCGAGCTGGAGATCCTGAGGTCCATCCTGCCTTCGGTCGCTGTGTGCTATCGCTCAACAGTGGCATGGTGGCGCTTGACGAACAATTTGCCGACAAAGTACTGATGGTAACCATTAACGGCGACCGGCCTCCCGTCTCGCCGGACGACCTTGTCAAAGCTCTTGGCATTGCGCACGGCATCCAAATAAGTGACTTGCTTGTCAAAGTCTATCCTCCACCGGCTGATTTCTTTGTCAGGTTCCAGACAACTTTCGACTGCAGTCGTGTGTTCGAATCTTCCCGGCATTTGTTCTGCGATGGCGCGCTGGTGAGCTTTGATCGGTGGCACCCAGGATGGGGCTCGCTGCCCTCTGAGCTTGAGTTTTTAACAAATCATACCTTCCACGGCATGCCTCGACGTGCTTGGAACAACGAATCCATGAATGAGCTTATCAACGACCTTGGAGGTGAGCTCGTAAGTATGTTTCTTCCTTTAGATAGTTCGGCTCTGACGCTTATGGCATGGATGAAGAAGCCCTCCACCATGCCGAAGGTGATTGGTGTTGAGATACCGGTGCAAGAACCGGGGTTGTACTATTCGTCCCCACCAAGGCCGCCGCGGACCACGTTAGGGATGTACCTGTATCGAGTGTTCGTGCATGTCGAAGAAGTGGTCAATCCATCAATCGAAGTCCTGCCGCCGCCGATGGTGCCAGGGTCCGTCGACGATGTCCATTACAGGAGTCAATGTCAGAATTTCCCCGTGTTGCTCGGAATGATGGATGGCACAGGGCCTACTCCATCGTGCGGTGGAGGCCATTGCTTTTTTGGGAGAAGAGGCAGGGCTGGCTGCCTGGATGTGCTATAATTTGAGGTAATAACTGAATCTGGTTGAACCAATGCGCATATATATTTAGTATGATCAAGATGGCACCGTAGTTAACTCAAAAAGATGGCTCTGCTCTCCCCCCTCTCCCCTCTCTCCCTCGCGACGTCTCCGGTGTCCGGAGCAGTCCCGGCGGTGCCCCTGCCTCGTGCGTCCTCCTCCTCCCCTCCCCTCCGCGCTCTCCTCCGGGCTCCGCTCCGGCGTCGCGCGCAGCCCCACTGCTCTCTGGCCTCTCCTCCTCGCTCAGTCCTCATCGCCCCTCGCTGGGCTAATAAGTTCTGGGCTCTCGACTCGGATGGCTCCAGCTTGGATTCTGAGACTCCCCCTCCCCCGTCCCACCCGGTTCCGGCATGCTCCCCCCTGGGGCTGCGGCGACCGCTCGCCGGTGCAAGTTTGCGCCCGGAAGGCGGGGGCGGCCTGTCTGGCCTTCTGTGGAGGCAGATGGGTGGCGCCGCGTCTTGCGTGGGCGGCGGCATGCTTCGTGCTGGTCCTCACCTGCGGACGCGCTGCGGTCTGCGCCGGCATTGGCTTCGTGCTCTCCCGTGGGTTCTCGGGCTGGCTCGCCCTTGGGTGCGGCCTCCGCTGCTCTGGCGGCACAGGCGCCGGTGCCAACCCTAGATCTAGGTTCGGGGGCGGCGCTGGTGCCCCCTCCTGTGGTGCGGGCCCCGGTGGGTGCTGCTGGGCCTGGTGGGCCGGCCTCGGCCTTGGCTCTGGCGTCCTTTTCTGATTCCCCCCTTCCTTCTTTGGATCCTCGGCTGCGGGCGGCCCAGGTCCAGCCCACCCCGCCTGTAAGGCTGTGTACCGATTCGGGCCTGGCTCGGTCGGGGTACTTATGGGTGCGGAGGGGCGCGGTTCCACCATTTCTAGGGTTTCCTGCCTCCTCCTCAGATCTGTTCCGCCATCGTCTCCCCATCCGGCGCTTCATCAGATCTGCTCCTCCTCCTCCCCTCTCCCTCTCCTTTGCGGTGGTGGCGGTGATGGACCGCTCCCGTGCATCCTCCAGTGAGGCGGTCTCCGGGCAGAAGCGGGGTCGTGGCGGATCTAGTGATGTGGACGCGGATCTGGAGTACGAGGCGTCTCTTCGCGCGAAGCTTCAGGCCTCGGTCGCCCTGGAGGCGGGGTCGGCGGCGGCGTCCGCTGGCGTGTCTCCCCGTGCCTCTGGGTCAGGCCCGTCGGCGCCTCTCCCCCCTGCATCTGGTGCTCCTTCGGTTTCGGCCAACCCCTGGGAGGTGGCGGCGGCGGCCAGTAGGGAGGGATCGTCGGGGCCCACCCTGGCGTCCCCTTCGCTGGGTGCTGCTCCCCGGGGCGGCGCACCAGTGCGGGCTCCGGCTGGGGGTGGGCCGTCCCACTTCTTCCCCCGAGGCGCGTCGGGGGCTCCGGCTCGGCGTCCTATTGGCCCTGTGGCGGGGCAAGGCTCCGGTTCTGGGTCTGCTGCGGCTGGGGATGGCCTCCTTCCTCCTCCTCCTCGTGGCGCTGGTCGCATCCCTCCCCAATCCCAAGTTTCCATCCCCATCCTCACTTGCTTTGCGTGTCATTGCCCTGGCCATTTCCAATCGTGCTGTGAAAAGCCTCCTTTCTGCCTCATCTGCAGGGAAGACGGTCACCTTACGGTGGACTGTCAGAATCGTGTCAAGCCTCCTGCGTTTGTTCATTATGGCACCGGTCTCCCTGGATGTTCTTTCTTCGCTCTAGATAGGGGGATCCCTGAGGCTGCTCCCATCCCCTCCCTTTCCAATGTTGGCATTATTTCGGTCCAGGTTAAACGCATCTCTCCACAGATCCTTCTCGATGAGCTTAAGTTATGGGATGAGGGTGGATGGGATTGGCAGATCCGCCAGCTCTCAGAGTTTGAATTTGCTGCGACTTTCCCCTCTAAAGAGAGCATCCGGATGATCTCCTCTTGCTCTAGCTTCACGCTGCCTCTGAATCAACTCGTGGTCTCAGTCAAAGCTGCCTCTAATGGATCCAAGGCAATCTCCTCCCTGTCTGATGTGTGGGTGTTGGTTGAAGATGTCCCTCCGAACATGCGCACCACGGCTTTCCTGATGGCTTTCGGAGTTCTCATCGGTAAACCCATTGAAGTTGACCAAGACTCTCTAGCGATCCTGGGGCCGGCCCGGCTTTGGGACTGGTGCGTGGACCCCCGGTGCATTCATGGCGCCCTCGACGTCTTCCCTACAGCCGGTGGCTTCCGGCTCCGTGTGCGGGTGGAGGGGGCCTCGGGCCCGGTGTCGCCTCCTCCTCCTCCCCCGCCCCGGCCTCTGACAATGGCGACAAGAGCAAGGATGGGGATGGCTGCCCCGACGATTCCATGCATGGGTCTGATCCCCGGTTCACCCAGTCGGAGTGGGATGGCCTCTCACCCGAAGACCAGGACATGCTCAAGGA
>NC_041389.1:159037466-159065451 GCF_002162155.2 Triticum dicoccoides
TCCAACCTCCCCGCCCGTCCCGCTTCTCCCTCCCTGTCTAGCATTGAGGGTCTTCCCCCCGGCGGGCCCTACGGTGCTCAAAAAGAAGAAATCCTTAGTTAAGAAGTACTCCGCCAAGCGTTGTGCGTCTGATGATTCTAGGCAGTCCGCCGCTAGGCTCTGCCGCAGGCTTGAGGCTAATATGGGTATGGCCTCGGGCCCGTCCTCTGCTGCGGCTTCTCCCAGTCGTGCTCGCCCTGTTCCTGTGCGTTCGCCTGCGTCCACGGCTCGCAAGACCGGCCGTGTCTCTAACAGTGGTGAGCGGGTGGTCAATCGGGCTGCTCGGCTTGCTGCGGCTCGGAATCTGCCCCCTTCAGGTTCGTCCTCTCCTCCCTCCCCCTCCCCCCCCACGATTTCCTCTCCAGTTCGTTTAGTTCTCCCTTCTCAATCTGATGATCACTTGCTAAATATTTTAAACGACATGGGTATATGTTTAGACTCTAGTTTGGGATCTCCTTCTTCTATTCTTGGTATTATTAGGGCGAATGAAATCGCCCAGGCGGATATTGCGAAAGCCAAGGAGGCTAGGGTGGGCTCGGGTGCCCCACAGGTTGTGGCCCGTGGGGACGAGGGGGGAGATGATAGGAGTCATGCTCCCTCGATGGTTTCTAAACGAGGGGTAGGGAAGCACCCAAAATCCTGCATGGCCCCAAGCAGGTCGAGTCTTCGTATCAAAAACTTATCGCATAAATGAAGGCATTATTTTGGAATATTAGAGGCTTCTGCGCTAGGGGGCGAAGAGACCAACTTAAGGACCTAGTTTGATCTAAGAATGTTGATATTATTGGCCTTGTCGAGACCTTCAAACCTTCCTTTTCTGCTAACGAATTATCGGCAATTGCTGGGATAGATAGATTTCATTGGAATTTTGTGGCCTCGGTTGGTCATTCGGGTGGATTTTTTCTTGGCTCCAAAAAAGATACTTTTGATTTTGTGTCTTTTGACCATGGCATCTTTTGGGCTAGCATGGTGGTCTCTATTCGCTCTCTCAACTCCTTGGTGGAAATCTTGGTGGTTTATGGTCTGACTGACCATGCGATGTCTTATGCTTTTTCGGATGAGCTTAGTATTAAGATTGAATCTTGCCAGCTCCCCCTGTAGATCGGGGGTGATTTTAATTTGCTTCGGTTTCCCTCCGACAAGAGTTCACCTAACTTCTCGTGGCCCTTGGCTGATGCATTCAATGCTTTCATTAGGGACATGGCTATTTGTGAGATCCCTAGGGTCGGAGCCCGATACACGTGGTCTAACCATCAAACCCCCCCATCCCCTCTGTCCTTGATAGAGTTTTTGTTTGCCCTAGATGGGACCATTTATTTCCTCATGCAAGTCTTAAGGCCCTTGCCGGTGTTGGTTCCGATCACACCCCTGTGATGCTAGATGATGGAACACGCTCTATGGTTGTCCCGAGGTTTCAGTTTGATGCTTCCTGGCTTCAAGTCGAGGGCTTCAATGACTTGGTGGCCCAAAATTTTTTGTCTTTCCTTTCTTCTACTCGTCGTTCTTTTGGCCCGATGGACGACTGGCATCAATGCTCCTATTTCCTGCGTAGATTCCTTAGAGGTTGGTCCAAAAACCACTTTGCTAAGTCAAGGCATGACAAAGCAAGGCTGGTGGCTTAGGTTGGCGTTCTGGACAAACGTGCGGATTTAGCTGGGCTGCCCTCGGATGAATGGCAATCTCGGTATGGTTTAAAAGAGGCGTTGTTGGTCATTCATAGGCAGGAGGAAGTTTATTGGAAACAACGCGGTACTATCAACTGGACTCTTAAGGGGGATTTTCCCATGGCTTATTTCTTTGCTATTGCTAATGGTAGACGGCGGAGATGCTTTATTGATAGCCTTATTATTGACGGTGTCAGGACTTCTGACCCCCCGGTGATTATGCGGCATGTGGTCTCTTTCTTCTCTAACCTTCTTGCGGCTAAACCTGAGCTAGGCTTTAAGTTGGCTGCGTCCGTCTAGCCCCCGTGTGATCAACTTTCGAGCGCTGATAATGAAAGCCTTCTAATCCCCCCTACGGATGAGGAAATTTTCGAGATGATTCGCTCTGCCAATTATAATGCCTTCAGGCCCAGACGGCTTCTCCATTCCTTTTTTCCGACATTTTTGGCCTCAACTAAAAGGCCTAATCTTGGCTACTACACAAGGTTTTTGGTTGGGGACTGTAGATATCTCGAGACTTAACTACACAGTTCTTACCCTCATCCCTAAAGTCAAAGGCGCTGACATAATCTTCCAATTTAGGCCTATTGCTCTGATTAACAACTTTGCTAAGATCCCTGCCAAGGGTATGGCTGTTAAGGTTTCTCTGATTGCTCATCGGGTCATTAGCCCTTTCCAATCCGCGTTCATTAAGGGGAGATTCATCTTGGACGGGGTGCTTTGCCTTCACAAAATAATCCATGACCTTCATAGCAAGAACACCAAGGCTCTGGTTCTCAAGCTCGATTTTGAAAAGGCTTATGATTAGGTGAGCTCGAACTTTCTTCGCCAAGTTTTGTTGGCCAAGGGATTTGAAGGCTTGGTGGTCCACCACCTGATGCAACTTGTCACTGGGGGTCATATGGCGGTGGTTGTCAACGGTCAGACCAGTAATTTCTTCGCGAACGGTAGGGGTTTGAGACAAGGTGATCCGGCGTCTGCTTTGCTTTTCAACTTTGGGGCTGATGCTCTCTCCCACATTCTGTCTCGTGCTGCGGCTGCTGGACACATTTCGCCTGTTAGTTCTCATCTCATTCCTAATGGCATCTCTCACTTACAATATGCGGACGACACCATCATTATGGTTGAACTTAATGATTATTCCATCACAAATCTGAAATTTCCTCTTCTTTGCTTTGAAGCTTTGTCGGGCCTTAAAATCTCCTAAGAGCGAGGCTATTGTGACTGGGGTACCTGCTGTGGAGGCGCAACGGGTGGCCCACCTTCTGAACTGCTCTCTCGGGTCGTTCCCTCTTAAATATATCGGCTTACCCATTTCCCCTCTTAAACTGTTGGCTAAGGACTTTGCCCCGGCTGTGGTTGGCAATAGAGTTCTGCCGTGGAGAGCTCGGTACAATTCCTAGACGGGCAAGGTTGCCCTCACCAACTCCTGCCTTTCCTCGCTCCCGATGTTTCTAATGGGATTCTACCTGTTGTTCGAAGGGACACACTCGGGCTTCGATAAGCACAGGGGTGCCTTCTTCTGGAATTCTTCCGATAATAAACGCAAATATAGGATGGTTAAGTGGGATCACGTTTGTAGGCCCAAGTACATGGGGGGTCTTGGTATCATTAACACCAGAATCATGAATAAATGCCTTTTGCTAAAATGGTGGTGGAAGATTATGTCCCTCGATGACCGCCCCGCCTGGCTTAATCTCCTCAAAGCGAAATATTTCCCCTCCTCCAGCCCTATGTTTGCTCCCGCCTCTGGTGGCTCTCAATTTTGGCGCCAGCTGGTTAGCATTAGGCCGGCTTTCCAATCCCTTGTGAAGTTCATTGTTCATAACGATAAATCCACACGTTTTTGGTTAGACTGGTGGGTTGGGGACACCACGTTGGCGGTGGCCCACCCGACTCTGTTTTTGTTTTGTGTCGATCCCGAGATCTCAATCTTCGAGCTCTCAACTCAGGGTTGGGTTTTAGATTTCTGGCGCTCTCTTTCCCCTATAGAGTTGGAAGATTGGCATCGCCTTATTGCCTGCTTCCCCCTGCTCTCAGAGGAAGAGGACTCCGTTGCTTGTCCCCACTCCTCTTTGGGGCGTTTTTTAGTAAAGTTGGCATATTCGAAACTTATTGCTGGTACCCGCACTGACAAGTTTAAGTAAATTTGGTCTGCCCGCATCCCTCCCAAGATCAAGATCTTCCTCTGGCAAGCTCACCGTCGCAAACTTCCAGCGGCTGACCAGATTGAAAAGA
Organism: Triticum dicoccoides; assembly: GCF_002162155.2. Lineage (NCBI taxonomy): Eukaryota > Viridiplantae > Streptophyta > Magnoliopsida > Poales > Poaceae > Triticum > Triticum dicoccoides. The sequence goes on from NC_041389.1 coordinate 159,041,408, forward strand.
GGAATGGTCCAGGCTCGGACTTCTGCCAGCTCTGCGGTACCCTCGAGAATACTGAGCATATCTTTTTCCAGTGCTCTTTGGCTAAATTCATTTGGAGTTGCATTAGACTTTAGCTTGGGACTAATTGGAACCCTTCTTCCTTTGAGGATTTGCGACAGTGCATCAAGTCCCTAGCAGGTCGTTCTAAGAGGGTTTTCATGGTGGGTTGGGTTGCGATTTGTTGGGCGCTCTGGACTACTAGGAACAAGTTCACTATTGAACACATTTTCCCAGCTAACCCAGTCAGTTGCTTATTTAAAACCAATGTCTTTTTGTAGCAGTGGAGATCATTGACTAAGGATGGGGATCTAGAGGCTTTCGACGATACACTATCCAAAATGAAATCTACGGCTTCTTCCCTGCTGCGGCACTCTAGGCGGACGCTTACTTAGTGGTTTGGATGTTGGTTTGGCTGGCCTGCGTGCCATGATAGGCTGGTTGCCTTGTACCCGCACTTCTTATTCGGTTCTGTTAAACGCATGTGGTCCCTTGGTTTGGTTGTGACTCTGCCTGATGGCTTTATTTATAAAGTTGGGCTATTGCCTTTTATCTAAAAAAATAACTGAATCTTGTCAAATACTCCCTCCGTTTCGAATTACTTATCGCACGTATGGATGTATCTAGATGTATTTTAGTTCTAGATACATCAATTTCAGCGACGAGTAATTTGGAAGAAAGGGAGTACTAGTTAAATCCGAGCTATGGTTGTGAAGCACCGATATGCTAGTACATTTGATTGTGACCTGTTCTAATGTTGTACCTGAACTTTTTTTAGAAAGGGCTGTACGTCAACTTAATGTGCTAGCAGAACTTATTGTGGTGTCTGTCTGTTTTCTTTGCACAACATTCAAGATATTTGATATGTCTCCGTCGTATCTATAATTTTTGATTGTTCCATGCCAATATTTTTCAACTTTCATATACTTTTGGCAACTTTTTATACTATTTTTTTGTGGGGACCCCGACTCATAAGTCGAGATCACCGAATGTACGTGTACAGTGATCCCAGAGATCAATGCTCACTGAACACACAGAAGCTGAATAACAAGAGTCTTACATCCATACATACCGTCTTACACAAATTATGACCATTATGGTCAAGTCTTACATTGATAAAGCCTTAAGGGCTGAACATCAAATGAAACACAAGCAGCGGAAATCTCCGTCGATAAGTAGAACCCATGCCATCTGCCTTAACCCTACAGGCATTCTGACTGGGAAACGTCCTAGTTCGCATGTTCGTCTCCAAAGAACTCTTCTTCGAACTCCGGTTCTTCCATGCCTGGTCAATTAAATAACCAGTGGCAAGCCAATGAGTACTTTGAATGTACTCGCAAGCAACCCATGTTTTTGGTTCAAGACACAACAATGCATGATATAGGTAAATTTTTGCAGAAAGCTAGTTTTGAGTGCAATGACATGTTCAACAACTTGTAAGACATGCATCAAGAGAATTCAAGTAACCATGAGGACAGGTTACAGATATCAACATAAATAGAGTGGGCACCAACCCATCTCAATCACGTCAAGTCCTTTGACTTGACCCAAGTAGTTAATCCAAACACACACACTCTTGTTTGTAAACTCTGGACATAGTTTAAGCAGCACCGCCCAACCGTCCTTGACCGTGGACACGGCTATTAGAATAGTTTTACACTCTGCAGAGGTTGCACACTGTACCCACAAGATCTGGGGAACTTCCGTGTCATCCACGACCCGCGATACCTCAAGTACCCGGGGTAAGCACCCGATCACTACCTTTCCCTAGACGACACTAACATGGAGTCCACTCGATTGGTAGTAACCCCCGCGCCCAACATTGTCACATAACATTTTCGTGGAGCCACGCTCCATAATCATCTGACATCACAAGCAAGGGGTACCAACGGTGTGTCCGGTGCCCCAAAAAAATGTTCTTGGCCGCCCTACCTGGCACGACCCCGTCCCGAGAGAGCGCACCAACAACTCTCTCGTAACTAGTAATGCGGGCTCCAAGCTAGTATCGGTCAAGGTACTCAATAATGCCCTTTCCCATATAAGGGTAGAGTGGTTGCGCATGTAAGGTTGGGACAGTCATCAAATCTTAAATCTAATTCGTTTTCGAAAACAACATACACACTTGCCTCGGTACACCACTTTGTCATCAAGTGGTTACCCATCTCATCATCTCCCTCGGGCATAAGTGGCACCCGACGGGGTTTTCGAAAAGTCCTTTGAAAATACTTTGGCTCCTTCACCATGCATATACCCGTCCCTTTTTGCGTAGCATCTACTTTAGCATCCTATCTACTCCCACCGTCATAACCCTCATAAGAAGGTAGGGTCATGCACAATGCAAGTATCAACGAGGAATTAACGGTGGCAAACCATCAACGTGGGTACCACCCCATCATGATTCCGTTCCAACAACAATATGGTGCTATATGACATGCATAAAAAGGGTTTCATAGACATGGTCAAAGGGCTGCTTGCCTGGCTCAACAAAGTCTTCTGGATCTTCAAAGTCTTCTGGTCCAACTCCTTCGTCAGCAACGCAATCTATCGTCGCAGAATAATAACGAGAAAAAAAATAAGGCAATAATAAAACAGAAAAATCAAAGTGCTCAGAAAAATGTCAACTCATTTTTGTAAAATACTAGGTTGAAAACTAAGAAGGGGAAAATTCCTAGTTTTGGGTTTGGTGTAGCAGAATAGAAGAAATGGATTTACAAGGGCATATTTAAATGCTTAAAATCACATTTAAATATTTATAGTGAAGAAAAGGTTGCTGGATTTGAATGAAAGTTGCACCATTAAATAGGTTGCAATATTCTAGAAATTTAGGATTTGGAATTAATTTATTTGGACATATGTTTTGTCCTGTGGAATTTTTGGAAAAAGTGACAGAAAAGAAAAAGAAAAAGGGCCCTGTTCCTGCCGGGCCAGAACAGCTGCGGGGCAGCAGGCCTAGCCAGCGGGCCGGCCTAGCCGAGCCAGCGCACAGCGCGCGCGCCCGCCCACCTATTTCAAACCTGACTGCCGGGGCCCGCAGGTTAGAGAGAGAGAGGGGCGCGGGAACGAGGGAGAGGATGACAGGTGGGACCCACTTGTCATCACTAACCCGTGGACAGGGGGGGTCGCGGTGCTCACCGGCGACGATGCAGGCCACAGCGAGCTCCGGGGAGTGCGGGGATGGCTTCAGGAGACTGTCGCACGTCGGTGGGTGGTGGGCTTGGCCGGCAGGGGTGCCTGGTTCGCCGGCGACGAGGAGCTGCGGCGGAGGAGCTTCGGGAGGCGGTGGCTCCGGCCATTTCCAGCAGCTACAGAGAGGGGAAACAAGGGGGAAAGGGTCAGGGGAATGCAGGGATTCCAGATCGAGGTAGAGGAGGAGCGGGGGAGGCCTATACCTTGCGAACTCCGGCGAGCCGAAACGGCGGAGCTCGAGCTCGATCTCGAGCTCAAGCGGCTCTAGAGAGGAACTGGGGGTGCAGGGGGAGGGTTTGGTGGTGCAGAGAGCGAGTGGTGAGGAGAGAAGGGCTCGGGGAGGCCTTTAAATAGGCAAACGGCAAGGTCTAGTAGACCCGTGCGTCGGCGAGCTCACGCTCGTCGCTGCAGGGCTCGGGGGAAGCAGGCGTGGTGTCTGGGGTGTTCCTGGACGTCGACCACGTCAGGTGAGATAGAGAGAGGAAGTGGGGAGAGGTCAGGGGCGCGCGCGTGCGAGCCGCTCCATTGGCGCGCTCGGACGGCCTCTGTTCACTAGCGCGGAGGCGCGGGGAGGAGGAGAGAGAAGGGGGCCGACCGTGTAGCATGCTCCAGACGCCGAGGCGCATCGGCAGGCGCGCGGGGGAGGCCCGAGGTCGTCGGAGTCGTTGGGCAGAGAGCGGCTACAGTGCCTAGCCGCACTGTAGCGTGCTCTGCAGCATGCATTTGGCATGCCATGGCATATTATATGCCTTGTGGGCGCGGCCACTGATGTCTGGAAGCTCTAGGAGGTAGTAAATAAGAGGGGAGGGACATTGGATGCCCTGGAGAGCCAGTAGGAGAGGAGGGAGGGTGAGGGAGAGAGAGAAAGTGGCTGTCCAGAGAGGGGGAGAGAGATTTTACCCCTCCAATAAGTGAGCTGTGGATTTGCCATTGTTACTGGAGGTGGAAGGGGTCTAGGAGGGTCTGTGGTAAAAAGTGGAGGTCATGGAGATTAGTGGAAGTGGTCAAAAATGGAATTTTGGTAAAGTGGCAGAAGGTGTTTGATGCTTTTTTGGTTAAGCAAATGAACTCCAAATGCCATGAGACTCCACAGGGTGAAATGACACATATAAATATGGCCTTCCACCAATTTGGAGCTTATTTGGGCAAAGTTGCCAATGCAACTTTTGTAAACCCTAGAAATGAGCAGAAATAGACTTGTGTAGATCTAGTTGAGGAAATCACTTCTCCTTGATGCACCACTTTCTGTAGTGGCCTCATTTTTTCATGTGAACATGCTCACCAAAGTTGGGGTCAAGGAGAGAAAGTTGGTAGCACAAAGTTGTTCAAATTTGAATCTGGTCAGAGAGGGTTTTGGGGCATTTTGGTGTACCAAAATGACTTTAAGTGACATGAGGCTTTGCAAGGTGATCACAATATGCATTTGTGACTTGCTGGATTTTTCTTGGATTTTTGTGAAAATATTTCCTGTAGAAATATTTCAAATCCTTGAAATGGGCAGAAATGGTTTTGGGAGGTTGTGTCCAATATTTTGAACATGACCATGTGTTAAAACTCTTATATATGGAAAATATATGTCCACTGAGTTTCCCTGATTTGTGTCAAATATTTTTGAAACAATAAAATAATTTTTCCCTATTAAAGACCATTTCTGGCCTTAAGAAAAAGCTTTTAAATAAAATAGGAAAATAGTTTTAAAAATTATATTTTTGTGGTTTATGGGAGTCCTATATCTAATAGGTCTCAAATATACTTTTTGAAATATTTTTCATACCCCAAATCAAGTACTTGCAGTGCAAACCTCAATTTAGGGGTTTTTGGAAAACTAATTTTTGAAAATACTTTTTGGCCAAATTATTTTTGTAAGAAAATGCTATGTTGCACTATACACATGGCATGGTCATTGGGCAGAAGTTTGGGGCAAGGAGATGAAGTACAGAAGGTGGAGTAGTTGACTTTAAAGAGCACTTGAAAAGAATCACAGAGAGAAAACCAACTCCAAATAAAAGCCAAATAATGCAAAAGTTTTTGTTGGTCCAAATTTTCATGCTTGAAATGTTACAAAATACAGGGTGTGACAGACCTACCCCCCTTACAAGAATCTCGTCCCCAAGATTCCCAGACTAGGCGCGGAAAGGAATATGGAAACTTGGATTTGGGGTAGTCTTCAAGTCCTCATGTTGCTTCTGCTTCCGTGTAGTGCTCCATTGAGCTTGAAGTACTTGCTGTTGTAGCTTCGTGTATGACGCTCTTCTTGATCCAGGCTGCTAATGGGTAGGTCGCGGTAGGTTAGATTGGGCTAGGGGTCGATGGCTCAATGGTCAATGCCCTCGTAGAGATCGGGCAAGTTGGGAAGTTGGAAACACTTCCGGATTCTGATGCATGGAAAACGTTGTGCACAATGGGTAACTCAGGTGGTAACTCTAGCTGGTAGTCGTCTACTCTTCGTCTTGAAGTGATCTCGGAGGGGGTTGTTAAATCTTGGAGTGATCTTGAAGGGGGTCGATGAGTCTTGGTGTGGGTCTCCTTGTCATGGATATGCTTGGTTCCTTAGAGAGGAGTGGTTTGTAGATACGCACGGTCTTCAATGCGGAGGTTTACTTCTTGACAACGGTGGTTGGTGTAGTCCTTCCTCCTGGAGATGGTGATCTTCAGATGTTCCCTTGACCAGCTCAGTGATTCTTCTTCCGTCTTCGGGTGGACAAGTTGGTCACCAAAGAAAGATGACAACCAACTTGCCCAAGCACTCCATGAAGTCTATGGAGTATGCAGAGTGGGCTGGGGTATTGGTGGTGGTCTCGATTGAGCATTAGCAAATGTCTTCTTGTCCTAGAGCCAAAGCCCGTGGTCATGATCCGACCATGTTGTGGTTTGGTGGGGCTTAAGAGTTTTAAGGATTCTAGTGTGCAGTGAATGTTTATCATCTTATCCTTAAGCAAAGTTTCTGAGATGCCAATTGTGCTATCTAGTCCTTTAAACAAATCACAGCATACACTGATAGCATCATTTCGTATAGGTCAACCCCAATCATCACTCATGTGATTCATATCCTCATGGCTCCCGAGAGGAGGTCTAATTAAATCATATATGTCTACAATCCCCAAACTCCTATGTATGTCTACCCCTAAAAATCCATGGGTAGAACATATAAGCTGCTAAGCTTGAACGTGACTATCCAAGTGCTCAGCCTATTCTTCCAAGGTCTAAGATAAAGCACTTCTATCCCAAGGAAACACGCCGTAAGCCACTCCAAGATCTTGTTTCCTTCCTATGAATCAACTCCAACAGCCCATTACCTTCCATCATTTACTACATAACCAATTTAATTCTACAAATCCAATGGTTATGGTGTTCCACATGATCTCCTAAGGTTCCTATAATCCCCAAACACTTGGAAGGGCTACCTTGCTATAGTCAGTCCACCAATTTCCATTATCATGGTCATGTAAACTCCAACCTCAAGCTTATATAGATCCTTAAATCAACCCCGACAATTAATCCAATCTCTTAGTTTATTGTCCACCGAGAAACATGGTATTATGATCAAGATCATCAGTCTAAATCCAATTTACTCCGAACCATGTAAAATTACTCTGCATCCATACTTTACTAGGATCACCTATTTAAATCCAAATCTTGTGCCCAACAAGAATTCCCACACTTTCCCCTAAGTCATAGTCGTAATATCAACTATCTAATATCAATATCCCCTGGCTAAGTCAAATCCTTATACTTCCAAAAATTTCAGCTTGCGATCATAATTGTCCTATTAAATCCAATTTACTCAGGGGTAATGAAAACTATGCTACTCTATAATCATGATCCCACCAAGTTCATCTACCAACATGAAAGCCTTATAATCCTCCGAAGAGTCTCAAATAATTCCTCAAGGTCACTGATATGAACTCATCAAGTCATTTGTCCTCTGTTCCTATATCCTCAAATTGGTCTTTCCTATGGCATCATCAGTTCGAGTGCTATATTAGGATGATAAGGTGCTCATTCCCTACGTCCACTAGTTCCATAGTGAACCCAATGTGGAGCGAGGTTACGGAGGCTTAACTGGTTCTCTTTGCAAGTCTGTGGGTTAAGCACATGGTTAAGGATTCGAGATGGGTTATCTTGTGAAGTCTCGAAGGGTTTAGGAATGGGTTTCTAGTCTGGAGGGTTAAATATAACTCTACGGGGCTGTACTTGGTCGAAGAGGCGGCAGCAAAAGTCTTCAGTGCTAGTTGGTTGTCGAAGTAGAATCCTTGGTGTACCTTGTCTTGCCGATCTTCAGTTGAGGAGAGAGAGATGAGAGGGAAGAGTAGCATAGAGGAGGGAAATGCCTAAAAAGGGGGGTTCTATAGTGCAGGTGCAAACAAACAAGTGCCAAAAGACCACACACAATTTCATTAATATAAGATAGGTGATATAGTTGCATACATGCTGCCTAAGGCAAGAGTGCAACTTATATCAAAACACAAACAGATAGGAACAAGCAACAGTCAACATGGTCTCATTTGAACCATCATATGGACTCAACTGCGCATAGGGGGTACACGACTCATCCTACCCTAGGGGTCCTCGGATTCAGTAGTCGTGCTTGCTTCATCACTTGAGAGAAAGGCGTGCGGTCATTAGTTTCTGGGTTCCCCTTGTGGTGCCAAAGGGTATGCGCCAGTCGGCTGCTTGTTGGGACACATCCTTTTAATGTGCCCAAGTTCACCACACCCGTGACAAGTGACGGAAGCAAAAAGGTTGCTATCCAGTCTTGAGTTATGTCGTCGTTGGCCTGACGACGATCTTCTATGAGGTGGATATGGAAATCCATTCCTATGCTCCCTGCGTGGGGTTCGAAGTTCCTTGATTTGTTGCTCCTGATTGGCAAGGTAGGCTTGTAAGACAGTGATTTGCTGTCCTTGCTCGGCCACCTTCATCTTTTCGAGGCAGTGGAGGTGCAGAAGTGAAGGGAGGTCTTGGCGAGCCTTAAGGAATGCTTCGGTAAGGTGACGTAGAAGGTAGTCTCCGGCGTTGATGAAGCGGATTTGGTACTTGAGGGTTGGATCCTCATCTTCTGGGGAAATCATCAATTTGAGCTGGGGCTCCAAATCCGTTCTTTCCAGGTAGGTAGCGGGTGGCGTGCTCTTCTTTCATTTCTGGAAGGAGGCCTCGAAGACGGAGGAGCGCTTCATGTGCCACTTGCTGACTAGCCAGGTCTTGTGTTGGCATGGGTGGTCCAATGAAGAACCACCCCTGGGGTGAGGTCTTGGCAGGCACAAAAACCTTGGCGTAGAACTCCTTCTCGAGCACATCATTTTCCAGTTCATGCAGGGTGTATATGGGCAGCAAGGGATAGTGGCATTGTTGGAGGCAATCTTTTAGGAGTGATGGAAATCCTGTCATAAGGAGTCTCAAGGGAGCGACAGCCATCTACAAAAGTTGAATAGGGGACGACAATAAGGGAAGTATATCTTGGGTGGGGTAAGCTTCAGAAAAGAAGAGAAGTTTAGATGGTCTCAAGCTAACTAACGTCCATGCTAACTAAGGCTTCCTACAGTCAGGATGGCTCTGATACCAGCTCTGAGGGGACCCCGACTCATAAGTCGAGATCACCGAATGTACGTGTACAGTGATCCCAGAGATCAATGCTCACTGAACACACAGAAGCTGAATAACAAGAGTCTTACATCCATACATACCGTCTTACACAAATTATGACCATTATGGTCAAGTCTTACATTGATAAAGCCTTAAGGGCTGAACATCAAATGAAACACAAGTAGCGGAAATCTTCGTCGATAAGTAGAACCCATGCCATCTGCCTTAACCCTACAAGCATTCTGACTGGGAAACGTCCTAGTTCGCATGTTCGTCTCCAAAGAACTCTTCTTCGAACTCCGGTTCTTCCATGCCTGGTCAATTAAATAACCAGTGGCAAGCCAATGAGTACTTTGAATGTACTCGCAAGCAACCCATGTTTTTGGTTCAAGACACAACAATGCATGATATAGGTAAATTTTTGCAGAAAGCTAGTTTTGAGTGCAATGACATGTTCAACAACTTGTAAGACATGCATCAAGAGAATTCAAGTAACCATGAGGACAGGTTACAGATATCAACATAAATAGAGTGGGCACCAACCCAGCTCAATCACGTCAAGTCCTTTGACTTGACCCAAGTAGTTATCCAAACACACACACTCTTGTTTGTAAACTCTGGACATAGTTTAAGCAGCACCGCCCAACCGTCCTTGACCGTGGACACGACTATTCGAATAGTTTTACACTCTACAGAGGTTGCACACTGTACCCACAAGATCCGGGGAACTTCCGTGTCATCCACGACCCGCGATACCTCAAGTACCCGGGGTAAGCACCAGATCACTACCTTTCCCTAGACGACACTAACATGGAGTCCACTCGATTGGTAGTAACCCCCGTGCCCAACATTGTCACATAACATTTTCGTGGAGCCACGCTCCATAATCATCTCACATCACAAGCACGGGGTACAAACGGTGTGTCCGGTGCCCCATAAAAATGTTCTTGGCCGCCCTACCTGGCACGACCCCATCCCGAGAGAGCGCACCAACAACTCTCCTGTCACTAGTAATGCGGGCTCCAAGCTAGTATTGGTCTAGGTACTCAATAATGCCATTTCCCATATAAGGGTAGAGTGGTTGCGCATGTAAGGTTGGGACAGTCATCAAATCTTAAATCTAATCCGTTTTCGAAAACAACATACACACTTGCCTCGGTACACCACTTCGTCATCAAGTGGTTACCCATCTCATCATCTCCCTCGGGCATAAGTGGCACCCGACGGGGTTTTCGAGAAGTCCTTTGAAAATACTTTGGCTCCTTCACCATGCATATACCCGTCCCTTTTTGCGTAGCATCTACTTTAGCATCCTATCTACTCCCACCGGCATAACCCTCATAAGAAGGTAGGGTCATGCACAATACAAGTATCAACGAGGAATTAACGGTGGCAAACCATCAACGTGGGTACCACCCCATCATGATTCCGTTGCTACAACAATATGGTGCTATATGACATGCATAAAAAGGGTTTCATAGACATGGTCAAAGGGCTGCTTGCCTGGCTCAACAAAGTCTTCTAGGTCTTCAAAGTCTTCTGGTCCAACTCCTTCATCAGCAATGCAATCTATCGTCGCAGAATAATAACGAGAAAAAAATAAGGCAATAATAAAACAGAAAAACCAAAGTGCTCAAAAAAATGTCAACTCATTTTTGTAAAATACTAGGTTGAAAACTAAGAAGGGGAAAATTCCTAGTTTTGGATTTGGTGTAGCAGAATAGGAGAAATGGATTTACAAGGGCATATTTAAATGCTTAAAATCACATTTAAATATTTACAGTGAAGAAAAGGTTGCTGGATTTGAATGAAAGTTGCACCATTAAATAGGTTGCAATATTCTAGAAATTGAGGATTTGGAATTAATTTATTTGGACATATGTTTTGTCCTGTGGAATTTTTGGAAAAAGTGACAGAAAAGAAAAAGAAAAAGGGCCCTGTTCTTGCCAGGCCAGAACAGCTGCGGGGCAGCAGGCCCAGCTAGCGGGCCGGCCCAGCCGAGCCAGCGCACAGCGCGCGCGCCCGCCCACCTATTTCAAACCTGACGGCCGGGGCCCGTAGGTCTGAGAGAGAGAGGGGCGCGGGAACGAGGGAGAGGATGACAGGCGGGACCCACTTGTCATCACTAACCCGTGGACAGGGGGGGTCGCGGTGCTCACCAGCGACGATGCAGGCCACGGCGAGCTTCGGCGAGTGCGGGGATGGCTTCAGGAGACTGCCGCACGTCGGTGGGTGGTGGACTTGGCCGGCGGGGGTGCCTGGTTCGCAGGCGACGAGGAGCTGCGGCGGAGCAGCTTCGGGAGGCGGTGGCTCCGGCCATTTCCAGCAGCTACAGAGAGGGGAAACAAGGGGGAAAGGGTCAGGGGAATGCAGGGATTCCAGATCGAGGCAGAGGAGGAACGGGGAAGTCCTATACCTCGTGAACTCGGGCGAGCCGAAACAGCGGAGCTCGAGCTCGATCTCGAGCTCAGGCAGCTCTGGAGAGGAACTGGGGGTGCAGGGGGAGGGTTTGGTGGTGCAGAGAGCGAGTGGTGAGGAGAGAAGGGCTCGGGGAGGCCTTTAAATAGGCAAACGGCAAGGTCTAGTAGACCCGTGCGCCGGCGAGCTCACGCTCGTCACTGCAGGGCTCGGGGGAAGCAGGCGTGGTGTCTGGGGTGTTCCTGGACGTCGACCACGTCAGGTGAGATAGAGAGAGGAAGTGGGGAGAGGTCAGGGGCGCGCGCGTGCGAGCCGCTCCATTGGCGCGCTCGGGCGGCCTCTGTTCGCTAGCGCGGAGGCGCGGGGGGGAGGAGAGAGAAGGGGGCCGACTATGTAGCATGCTGCGGACGCCGAGGCGCATCGGCAGGCGCGCGGGGGACGCCCGAGGTCATCGGAGTCGTTGGGCAGAGAGCGGCTACAGTGCCTAGCCGCACTATAGCGCGCTCTAGAGCGTGCATTTGGCATGCCATGGCATATTATATGCCTTGTGGGCACGGCCACTGATGTCTGGAAGCTCTAGGAGGGAGTAAATAAGAGGGAAGGGACATTGGATGCCCTGGAGAGCCAGTAGGAGAGGAGGGAGGGTGAGGGAGAGAGAGAAAGTGGTTGTCCAGAGAGGGAGAGAGAGATTTTACCCCTCCAGTAAGTGAGCTGTGGATTTGCCATTGTTACTGGCGGTGAAAGGGGTCTAGGAGGATCTGTGGTAAAAAGTGGAGGTCATGGAGATTAGTGGAAGTGGTCAAAAATGGAATTTTGGTAAAGTGGCAGAAGGTGTTTGATGCTTGTTTGGTTAAGCACATGAACTCCAAATGCCATGAGACTCTACAGGGTGAAATGACACATATAAATATGGCCTTCCACCAATTTGGAGCTTATTTGGGCAAAGTTGCCAATGCAACTTTTGTAAACCCTAGAAATGAGCAGAAATAGACTTGTGTAGATCTAGTTGAGAAAATCACTTCTCCTTGATGCACCACTTGCTGTAGTGGCCTCATTTTGTCATGTGAACATGCTCACCAAAGTTGGGGTCAATGAGAGAAAGTTGGTAGCACAAAGTTGTTCAAATTTGAATCTGGTCAGAGAGGGTTTTGGGGCATTTTGGTGAACCAAAATGACTTTAATTGACATGAGGCTTTGCAAGGTGATCACAATATGCATTTGTGACTTGCTGGATTTTTCTTGGATTTTTGTGAAAATATTTCCTGTAGAAATATTTCAAATCCTTGAAATGGGTAGAAATGGTTTTGGGAGGTTTTGTCCAATATTTTTAACATGACCATGTATTGAAACTCTTATATATGGAAAATATATGTCCACTGAGTTTCCCTGGTTTTTCTCAAATATTTTTGAAACAATAAAATAATTTTTCCCTATTAAAGACCATTTCTGGCCTTAAGAAAAAGCTTTTAAATAAAATAGGAAAATAGTTTTTAAAATTATATTTTTGTGGTTTATGGGAGTCCTATATCTAATAGGTCTCAAATATACTTTTTGAAATATTTTTCATACCCCAAATCAAGTACTTGCAGTGCAAACCTCAATTTAGGGGTTTTTGGAAACTAATTTTTGAAAATACTTTTTGGCCAAATTATTTTTGTAAGAAAATGCTATCTTGCACTATACACATGGCATGGTCATTGGGCAGAAGTTTGGGGCAAGGAGATGAAGTATAGAAGGTGGAGTAGTTGACTTTAAAGAGCACTTGAAAAGAATCACAGAGAGAAAACCAACTCCAAATAAAAGCCAAATAATGCAAAAGTTTTTGTTGGTCCCAATTTTCATGCTTTAATAATGCAAATGAAATGTTACAAAATGCAGGGTGTGACATTTTTGGGACTAACATATTATTGATCCAGTGCCCAGTGCCAGTTCCTGTCTATTGCATGTTTTATGTTTCGCAGAAAACCCATATCAAACAGAGTTCAAATGGGATAAAAACGGACGGAGAATTATTTTGGAATATTTGTGATTTTTGGGAAGTAAAATCAACGCGAGACGGTGCCCGAGGTGTGCAGGAGATAGGGGGCGCGCCCCATGGAGGCAGGCGCGCCCTGGACTCTCCTGGGCCCCCCATAAGGAGGTTGACACTCTTCTTTTGCCACAAGAAAGCTAATTTTATGAGAAATATCTGGGCGAAAGATTCACCTCAATCGGAATTACGGATCTCCGGATATAAAAGAAACGGTGAAGGGGTAGAATTTGAGAATGCAGAAACAGAGAGATAGATCCAATCTCGGAGGGGCTCTCGCCCCTCCCAAGCCATGGGAGCCAAGGACTAGAGGGGAAACCCTTCTCCTATATGTGGAGAAGGTCAAGGAAGAATAAGAAGAAGGGGGCTCTCTACCCCTTGCTTCCGATGGCGCCGGAACACCGTCGGGGGCCATCATCATCAGCGCGATCTTCACCAACACCTCCGCCATCTTCACCAACATCTCCATCAACTTTCCGCATCTATATTCAGAGGTCCACTCTCCCGCAACCCATTGTACCCTCTACTTGAACATGGTGCTTTATGCTTCATATTATTATCCAATGATGTGTTGCCATCCTATGATGTCTGAGTAGATTTTTGTTGTCCTATTTGTGGTTGATGAATTTCTATGGTTGATTTAATTTGCTTATGGTTATGTTGATATCCTGTTGTGCCCTCTGTGTCGCGGAAACGTGAGGGATTCCCGTTGTAGGGTGTTGTAATACGTTCATGATTCTTTTATGGTGGGTTGCTTGAGTGACAGAAGCATAAACCCGAGTAAGGGGATTGTTGCATACGGGATAAAGGGGACTTGATGCCTTAATTCTATGGTTGAGTTTTACCTTAATGAATCTTTAGTAGTTGCGGACGCTTGCTAGAGTTCCAATCATAAGCGCATATGATCCAAGAAGGGAAAATATGTTAGCTTATGCCTGTCCCACATAAAACTTGCTATCGGTCCAGTAATGTAGTCAGTTGCCTAGGGACAATTCCACAATTCCTACCACCACTTTTCCACACTCGCTATAGTTACTTTATTGCTTCTTTATCTAAACAGCCCCTAGTTTATATTTATGTGTTCTTTATTATCTTGCAAACCTATCCAGCAACACCTACAAAGTACTTCTAGTTTCATACTTGTTCTAGGTAAAGCGAACGTCAAGCGTGCGTTGAGTCGTATCAGTGGCCGATAGGACTTGAGAGAGTATTTGTTCTACCTTTAGCTCCTCGTTGGGGTCGACACTCTTACTTATCTAAAGAGGCTACAACTATCATGTATACTGGCGGGTTATCCAGACCTTTTTCTGGCGCCGTTGCCGGGGAGTCATAGTGTGGGGTGAATATTCTCGTGTTTGCTTGTTTGCTTTATCACTAAGTAATTTTTATTTGCTGGTCTTAGTTGTTCTCTATCTTTAGTTATGGCTATGGAACACAAAATACCAAAAAAATTAGGTGTAGATGCTACTCATGGAGATGGGGAACCTCCTAAAACCCTCGATGCTCATTATGTGAAAGAAATTTTGTACTACTTTAATAATCCTAAGAAAATCCCATTCCATTATGTTATGGGAGACACGTTGGATCAACGTGAATACTTTCGGGATTGTCACTTGACACAAAAGGGAAATTATTATGGGATTAAATTTCTATATTGCGTTGGTATGCTCGTCAACTATGCGTGATACATGATTATACTTGTTGCTCTAGGATGAAGGCTCCACACCTTCCCTTTTCATGCAAATTCAATGATAATGAAACCTTAGCTTCTTATGCTAATGGTAGATATGATTACTATGATGTGGAACAAGTAGAAGAATTTGTTGCCTTTATGGGTGCTTATGAGATTGAATCTATGTTTAAAGCGTTTGACGATTTTGATGATTCAGTTTATAGGCCTAAAAATCTTGCTATACTTAGATATTGCTATGAAAATTATGAATACAATTACTATATTAATGCATTTATTGAGAAAGTCTCCGCTGTCCAAGAAGAGACTAATATTTTGCAGGAAGCTATCGAAGAAGAAATTGATGAAACTAGGAGCTCATTGGATGAAAACAATGATGAGGAGAGCGAAGAACAGAAGGAGGAAGAGCGAATTGATTACCCGTGCCCACCTTCTAATGAGAGTAACTCTTCAACTCATACATTGTTTAATTCCCCTTCGTGCTTACCGAAGGATGATTGCTATGATGATGCTATGACCCCGTTGATTCTCTTGAAATATCCCTTTTTGATGATGCTTGCTATGCTTGTGGCCAAGATGCCAATATGAATTATGCTTGTGGAGATGAACTTGCTATAGTTCCTTATGTTAAACATGAAATTGTTGCTATTGCACCCACGCATGATAGTCCTATTATCTTTTTGAATTCTCCCGACTATACTATAGCGGAGAAGTTTGCGCTTACTAAGGATTATATTGATGGGTTGCCTTTTACCATTGCACATGATGATTTTGATAGATATAATATGCATGTGCTTGCTTCTCCTACATGCAATTATTATGAGAGAGGAACTACATCTCCGCCTCTCTATGTTTCCAACATGATAAAATTGCAAGAAACTGCTTATGCTATGCATTGGCCTTTACTTGGTGTGCATGAATTGTTGTTTTATGACATGCCAATGCATAGGAAGAGTTTTAGACTTCGTTGTTGCATGATATATGTTACTTTGTGCTCACTACTAAATTACAAATCATTGTTAATTAAAATTGGCTTTGATATACCTTGAGATCCGGGTGGATTCATTACTTGAGCACTAAATGCCTAGCTTAATGGCTTTAAAGAAAGCGCTGCCAGGGAGACAACCCGGAAGTTTTAGATATTCATTTATTTCTGTTGAGTGCTTTTATATAGTTTAAAAACAAAAAAATAAAGAGGGGAACCTAAAACTTTTCAAAAAGGAAAGTGAAAGTGAGAAAGACAATCATTGTTTAAGTGGGAGCTAGCCTTGAACTTTGTTCATGCTCACGGAAACTTTGTGAATCTTGTTTATAGAAACTTTTCAACAAAAATAATTATCCCCTTGTATAGTTCCATTGTATTATAAAAATAATGTGCCAAGGTTTGCCGTTAGGATGTTTACAATGCTTGTTGGTTTGTACGATGCAGGACAGAAACTTTGGCTGGAGTGCGCGATTTTACATTTTTAACTGGAACGTCAATTGGTTCTGATTCCTTTTGCACTGTATTTGGATACAACTTGTTTATTTTTCCTAATTGTGGTAGAAGTTTTGGGGTACCATAAGTATGGTGGATGTTCATATTGCTACAGACTGTTTTGTTTTTGACAGATTCTGTTTTTGATGCATAGTTTGCTTGTTTTGATGAATCTATCAATTTATATTAGTGGATTAAGCCATGGAAAAGTATTACAGTCGACACAATGAAAAAACAAATATGAATTGGTTTGCAACAATACTTAGAGTGGTGATTTGCTTTCTTATACTAACGGATCTTACCGAGTTTTCTGTTGAAGTTTTGTGTCGATGAAGTGTCTAAACGAGGAGGTCTCGATATGAGGAAAAGGAAGAGAGGAAAGAGATCAAGCTTGGGGATGCCCAAGGCACCCCAAGTAAATATTCAAGGAGACTCAAGCGTCTAAGCTTGGGGATGCCCCGGAAGGCATCCCCTCTTTCTTCAACAAGTATCGGTATGTTTTCGTATTCGTTTCGTTCGTGCATTATGTGCAAGTCTTGGAGCGTCTTTTGTATTTAGTTTTCACTTTTCTTTTATGAACCATGCTGGTATGAGATAGTCCTTGGTTGATTTATAGAATGCTCATTGCACTTCACTTAAATCTTTTCAGTGTGTCTTTATAGAATGCTACATGTGCTTCACTTATATCATTTGAAGTTTGGATTGCCTATTTCTCTTCATATAGACAACCGCCATTTGTAGAATTCTCTTTTGCTTCACTTATATTTGTTAGAGCATGGGCATATCTTTTGTAGAAAGAATTAAACTCTCTTGCTTCACTTATATCTATTTAGAGAGATGACAGGAATTGGTCATTCACATGGTTAGTCATAAAATCCTACATAAACTTGTAGATCGCTGAATATGATAGGTTTGATTCCTTGCAATAGTTTTGCAATATAAAGGTGGTGATATTAGAGTCATGCTAGTGGGTGGTTGTGGATTAGTAGAAATACTTGTGTTAAGGTTTGTGATTCCCGTAGCATGCACGTATGGTGAACCGCTTTGTGATGAAGTTGGAGCATGATTTTATTTATTGATTGTCTTCCTTATGAGTGGCGGTCGGGGACGAGCGATGGTCTTTTCCTACCAATCTATCCCCCTAGGAGCATGCGCGTAGTACTTTGTTTTCAATGGCTTATAGATTTTTGCAATAAGTATATGAGTTCTTTATGACTAATATTGAGTCCATGGATTATACGCACTCTCACCCCTCCATCATTGCTAGCCTCTTCGGTACCGTGCATTGCCCATTCTCACCTCGAGAGTTGGTGCAAACTTTGCCGGTGCATCCAAACCCCGTGATACGATACACTCTATCACACATAAGCCTCCTTATATCTTCCTCAAGACAGCCACCATACCTACCTATCATGGCATTTCCATAGCCATTCCGAGATATATTGCCATGCAACTTTCATCATCATCATCATATACCTTATTTGAGCATTCATTGTCTTATTGCTTTGCATGATCATAAGATAGCTAGCATGATGTTTTCATGGCGTGTCCGTTTTTTTTATGTCATTGCGACGCTAGATCATTGCACATCCCGGTACACTGTCGGAGGCATTCATATAGAGTCATATCTTTGTTCTAGATATCGAGTTGTAATATTGAGTTGTAAGTAAATAAAAGTGTGATGATCATCATTATTAGAGCATTGCCCCAGTGAGGAAAGGATGATGGAGACTATGATTCCCCCACAAGTCGGGATGAGACTCCGGACTTTGTCAAAAATAAAAGAGGCCAAAGAAGCCCAAATAAAAAAAGAGGCCAAAGAAGCCCACCAAAAAAAGGGGAAAATTAAAAAAAGGAAAAGAGAAAATAAAAAAATGAGAGAAAAAGAGAGAAGGGGTAATGCTACTATCCTTTTACCACACTTGTGCTTCAAAGTAGCACCATGTTCTTCATAGAGAGAGTCTCCTATGCTTTCACTTCCATATACTAGTGGGAATTTTCATTAAAGAAATTTGGCTTGTATATTCCGATGATGGGCTTCCTCAAATGCCCGAGGTCTTCATGAGCAAGCAAGTTGGATGCACACCCACTTAGTTTTCAGTTTTAGCTTTCATACACTTATAGCTCTAGTGCATCCGTTGCATGGCAATCCCTACTCACTCACATTGATATCTATTGATGGGCATCTCCATAGCCCGTTGATACGCCTAGTTGATGTGAGACTATCTTCTCCTTTTTGTCTTCTCCACAACCACCATTCTATTCCACCCATAGTGCTATATCCATGGCTCACGCTCATATATTGCGTGAAAGTTGAAAGAGTTTGAGATTATTAAAGTATGAAGCAATTGCTTGGCTTATCATCGGGGTTGTGCATGATTAAATACTTTGTGTGATGAAGATAAAGCAACAGCCAGACTATATGATTTTGTAGGGATAACTTTCTTTGGCCATGTTGTTTTGAAAAGACATGATTGCTTTATTGGTATGCTCGAAGTATTATTGTTTTCAAGTCAAATGATAGACTATTGCTTTGAATCACTCGTATCTTAATATTCATGCCATGATTAGACACATGATCAAGATAATGCTAGGTAGCATTCCGCATCAAAAATTATCTTTTTTATCATTTACCTACTCGAGGACGAGCAAGAATTAAGCTTGGGGATGCTGATACGTCTCCATCGTATCTATAATTTTTGATTGTTCCATGCCAATATTCTTCAACTTTCATATACTTTTGGCAACTTTTTATACTATTTTTTGGGACTAACATATTGATCCAGTGCCCAGTGCCAGTTCCTATCTGTTGCATGTTTTATGTTTCATAGAAAACCCATATCAAATAGAGTCCAAACGGGATAAAAACGAATGGATAATTATTTCGGAATATTTGTGATTTTTGGGAAGTAAAATCAATGCGAGACGGTGCCCGAGGGGCCAGGAGATAGGGGGGTGCGCCCCAAGGAGGCAGGCGCGCCCTGGACTTTCCTGGCCCCCCCGTAAGGCGGTTGATGCTTTTCTTTTGCCGCAAGAAAGTTAATTTTATGAGAAAGATCTGGCGAAAGATTCACCCCAATCGGAGTTACGGATCTCCGTATATAAAAGAAATGGTGAAGGGGTAGAATCTAAGAACGCAGAAACGGAGAGGTAGATCCAATCTCGGAGGGGCTCTTGCCTCTCCCAAGCCATGGGAGCCAAGGACCAGTGGGGAAACCCTTCTCCCATCTAGGGTGAAGCTCAAGGAAGAAGAAGAAGAAGAAGGGGGGCTCTCTCCCCCTTGCTTCCGGTGGCGCCAGAATGCCACCGGGGGCCATCATCATCACCGCGATCTTCACCAACACCTCCGCCATCTTCACCAACATCTCCATCACCTTCCCCCATCTATATTCAGCAGTCCACTCTCCCGCAACCCGCTGTACCCTCTACTTGAACATGGTGCTTTATGCTTCATATTATTATCCAATGATGTGTTGCCATCCTATGATGTCTGAGTAGATTTTCGTTGTCCTATTGGTGGTTGATGAATTCTATGATTGATTTAATTTGCTTGTGGTTATGTTGCTGTCCTATTGTGCCCTCCGTGTCGCGCAAGCGTGAGGAATTCTCGTTGCAGGGTGTTGCAATACGTTCATGATTCTTTTATGGTGGTTTGCTTGAGTGACAGAAGCATAAACCCGAGTAAGGGGATTGTTGCGTACGGGGTAAAGGGGACTTGATGCTTTCATGCTATGGTTGAGTTTTACCTTAATGAATCTTTAGTAGTTGTGGACGCTTGCTAGAGTTCCAATCATAAGTGCATATGATCCAAGAAGAGAAACTATGTTAGCTTATGCCTCTCCCACATAAAACTTGCTATCGGTCTAGTAACGTAGTTAGTTGCCTAGGGACAATTCAACAATTCCTACCACCACTTTTCCACACTCGCTATAGTTACTTTATTGCTTCTTTATCTACACAGCCCCTAGTTTATATTTACTTGTTCTTTATTATCTTACAAACCTATCCAGCAACACCTACAAAGTACTTCTCGTTTCATACTTGTTCTAGGTAAAGCGAATGTCAAGCGTGCGTAGAGTCGTATCAGTGGCCGATAGGACTTGAGAAAGTATTTTTTCTACCTTTAACTCCTCGTTGGGTTCGACACACTTACTTATCGAAAGAGGCTACAACTATCCCGTATACTTGCGGGTTATCAATATTTCCCCGTCATTGATAAAGACGATGAACCGTTATGTACGACTTCGTTGGTTTCAACATAGCCCTACTCGTAGCGATCCACTGCTTCCATCCTGATTGTGCCGCATGCGTGAAATTTTTGTATGCAAGTTTAGTGTGCTATGATGTTCTACATGATTGTGTCAACTATATAAGTTTTTACTGAGCATCAGCAATGCATATGGCTGAAAGATGTATTTACGAGCATCGACCGATGGGTCTCTCTCTCTCTCTCTCTCTCAAACACACACATGCACACACACACGCACACACGCATACACACACGCGCACATGCACAAGTGGGACCCGTTGAATTATTTTTTTGCTCGTGACAGCTTTTAATTAGGTTCCACTGTAATCTAACTTTTTTCTGAAGTTATTAATTGAGCTCAGTGACTTCAAAAAGTTGTACAGAAGCCTTGTTTGGGCCTTTCCGGCGTCGCTGAATGTGGGTTGAGTAGCCATGTTAGGTTGTACTGTACTACACAGGCCTTTTTTCAACATCAGCAATGCAACTGGGCCGACAGTTGTACACAATATCCGGGTCAACTTGTTATTGTCCGCCCCGCTGGGCTGCAAACTTTCCTAGGAGGTATGCATTAGGCTTAACAAGAAAATGGACTTTAAGAAATGATAAATGGGATGTAATTA
Source organism: Triticum dicoccoides (assembly GCF_002162155.2). Classification (NCBI taxonomy): domain Eukaryota; kingdom Viridiplantae; phylum Streptophyta; class Magnoliopsida; order Poales; family Poaceae; genus Triticum; species Triticum dicoccoides. The sequence goes on from NC_041389.1 coordinate 159,062,696, forward strand.
TAATAACTGGGCAGTAACTATGCACCAAAAGCGTAATTAGTTTAAAAAATGTATTATATTTGGAATTTGAAAATTTTAATTTCATTACTCATTGCGCGTGCAATATTTCGTTGGATTTTAACGTAATAAAACTTTATTTTGAAATTATATTTAACCTGACTAGAAATTTCGGATAAAAATATTTCGGATCCCATCAAAATGTGGAAATTTTTTTTGAATTCTATTTTGAGCGGTTGTTTGAAATTACTAATGGTTGTCCTAGCTAGAAGTTGGGCTATACTTTTAAAAAACTGTAAATGGGATGTAGTAAATTCCATTAGAATTAAAAAATGGGATGTACATTCTTACAAATCGCAAATGGGCTATATGTTCTCTGCCAAATCCGAGTTGTGGGCCTACTAAGTTGACGCATACCAAGGGCTAGTCAATATAAATGATTCTAGCTGCAGTGATCGTACGATGTCCATCCAACGGCCGTAGTGCTTCTTCAACCTCTGGTCTTCTTGCTCCAACCGCCCAAAGCAGCGCCGGTCGTGCCGCGTGCTTCTGCCTCCCGTGGCCGGCTGTGATGCCGCGGAGGCCTCATCGCCCCGTACTACTCCCACCGCTGGCTAGGCCATCCCTCTACTCACCCACACCCCCCGTTATTCTGCGGCGAAGGCAGCCTCACACCGCAGTCGAACCAGTGAACCCTCGTACTCCTCTCCGCGTGGGCTTCCACTGCTGCGTCTTCCCCGGCTCCGCGGCGTCCCCTTCCTAGGCCTTGCCGTCGTCCACCGCCCTGGTGCTCTCGGCGCGGCATGGTCAACGTGGTCAACGACCGACTTCCATCGGAAGAGTACTGTACGTGGAGAGGCTGACAGCTGGCTCCAGGCGGCCGCAAGGAAGTGCCTCCTTATTGTGCGCAAAATAATTATTCCTACACCTGACATTAGGGACCCACCGCATGGGCCACCTTATTTCGCAAAAAAAATGTTTCCCCCTGACTACTGGGACCCACCGGATGGGCCACCATATTTCGCAAAAAAAACGTTCCCCCCGCTGTCAGCTCGGACCCACCGTAAGTGCCTCCTTATTACGCACAAAAGAATGAATACTCCCCCTTCTAGCTGGGACCCACCATGGTGGGAGGATGACTTGTGGGCCTACTAAGTTGACTGGGACGGGGGCCTTTGTCAACTTTAATCAATATGAACGATTCTAGCTCCAGTGACCGTACGATGTCCATCCAACAGCCGTAGTGCTTCTTCAACCTCTGGTCTCCTTGCTCGAGCCGCCCAAAGCAGCGCCGGTCGTGCTGCATGCTCCTGCTTCCCGTGGCCGGCTGTGCTGCCGCGGAGGCCTCACCGCCCCTACTATTCCCACCGCTGGCCAGGCCCTGCGGCGACGGCAGCCTCACACCGCAGCCGAACCAGTGAACCCTTGTACTCCTCTCCGCGCAGGCTTCCACTGCCGCATCTTCCCCGGCTCCGAGTCATCCCCTTCCTAGGGCACATCGTCGTCCACCGCCGTGGTGCTCTTGGCGCGGCGTGGTCAACATGGTCAAGGAACGACTTCCATCGGACGTGGACTGTACGTGGAGAGGCTGACAGCTGGGTCCACGGCCGCAGCAAGGAAGTGCCTCCTTATTACGTGGAAAATAATGATTCCTCCACCTGACAGCAGGGACCCACCGGACGGGCCACCGTATTTCATGAAAAAAACGTTTCCCCCGTGACTCTTGGGACCCACCAGCTACACCTTCGCACGCAAGGAAGTACGTCCAGGCAAAAAAAATGATTCACCCCCCTCACTTCTGGGACCCACCAGCTACATCCTCGCACGCAAGGAAGTGTGTCCAGGCAAAAAAAAACGATTCGCCCCCTGACTGTTGGGACCCACCAGCTACATCTTCACAGGCAAGGAAGTGCCTGACAGTCGGGACCCACCTGGTCGAAGCGTACATAGCGTTGTCATTCTGGTCACGAACGTGTACGTACATACTGGTCGTTGTAGAGGCGCGCACGTGTCGTAGTAGAAGCATGCACGTAGCATGTACACGTACGTACATCGGCCAGGGTGCAAGAAAGAAAATACGGCCACGTACGTCCATATGGGCAGGGTCTCGAACGCCTACTCGCGCATACGTACGGCCAGGGCTCGTGTACATGGCTGGGTCGGAATGGAGAAACAGCGTCGTCGTCGTGCTCATGGGAGCCAACCGGCTGGGTCAGAACGGAATGCGTCATCGTGTTCATCGAGAGGGCTTGGACAGAACAGGCGATGGAAACAAGGCCCGGCGTACCGCAGAACGGAGGAAACGGCCTTGTGTTCGACCGGCCAAGTTCGAAACGGGATCCTATTCATCGAGAGGGGTGTGGCGTACTGCAAAACGGAGGAAACAGACCTCCTACGGTCAAAACGGGGGTCCTGTTGATCGGGAGGGGTGTGGCGTACCACAAAACGGAGGAAACGGACCTCCTACGGTCGAAACGGGGGTCCTATTGATCAGGAGGGGTGTGGCATACCGCAAAATGAACGAAACGGACTTGTGTTGCAGCGCTACGGTCGAAACGGGGGTCCTATTCATCGGGAGGGGTGTGGCGTACCGCAAAACGGGACTCCACGGGTTATTGTTCATCTCCATCGTCGACCTCCTCCAGCCTCCCCGCGCTACCGTCGACCTCCTCCAGCCTCCACGGGCTCCTGTTCATCCAGCCTCCACCGCGCGCTACTCCACAGGCTACTGTTCAACCACCCCTCCACGGGCACCCCTC
>NC_041389.1:159065861-159076136 GCF_002162155.2 Triticum dicoccoides
AGCATCGACCGGCTTTAGTTAGCAGCAGTAGCGAAGGGAACGCTTGATCGGGTTCAGTTAACAGCCATCGATCGATCGCTCGGGTTCAGTAACGCGTAGCCTGCAGTGCAATCCCAAGGGTTTAGTTAGAGCCCAACGCCTCGCTCGGGTTGAGTTAGAGCCAACGCCTCGCACACACACGCGTACGTGTACGAGAGAAACGCACATTGGTCGGCCCCGGACTGCCCACCGTAACTGGGAACTCCCTGAAATTTTCCTCGCCCTCGCTTCTACCACGGTTTTTCCCGTCATGGACGGCCCAAAGAATGTCATGCAGCTGCGTCTCCGGCCCGCCCAGGACGAAAAGCCCATTTTCTGTCATGATTTTTTGTCATAGAAGTAGGAGCCCACCACATCTATGATGATACCTGGTTTTGTCACAATTATTGTCACAGAAGTTTCATATGTATGACATAAAAAAAATTCGTTCGGCCCAAAATGTCACGGATGTGTCTTTTTTTGTAGTGACCATCGCATGTGGGTCTCATCACACCCCCGCCGGCACGCGCACCGCAGCCGGTTGCTCATCGCAACCCGCTCCTTTGGTGTGGTGTGACGGCTGCAAATCACGCAGAGTCATCCGTCGTGTCTCAACCACGATCCTCAACCTTGGCCGAGTCTTCTACAAATGCCCGAATCATGGGGTAATAATATGTTTAAGCGTTGTTCTGCTGCTTTCAGTTGCAATTTTTTTTAATAGTTTGGTTGATGATCTTCCAATTTGATTCGTGCAGAAAAGGGAAGATTCATGTGATTTGTATTTCTGAAAAGTTGCTGATGTGGAGGAATGCAACTACGTTGATTATTTGGTTAGCCGAGGAATCCCAGTACTAGCAGGTTAGGGTGTTGGACAAGTAACTAAAGGAACGGCAGAAGAGGAAGATGCAAAGCTGTTGGGGATATAACTATTGGTATGACCTGCCCCGGAGGGGCCGGGTTATACTTACAAGTATTCTTGAAGCCCAAAACCCAGGATAGAGATGGCGGTTCAGTTAAGGGCCCAAAGCCCAGAAGGCGACTTAAGGCCCGTAGTGATAAACTGCCATGTATGTGTGACTTGTATTGTAAGGCAAGAATAGTTAAGAGACCGAGCCAGACACTGTTTATGAGCCGGCCGAGACTCTGTAAGCCACAGGGCGTCGACCTCTGTATATAAAGGGACGACCCGACGGCCGGTTCAAAGCAAGTAACATCAACTCGAGAGCTAGGTCAAGCGATTCTCTCCCTGGTTAACGAGACATAAATAATCTCACTCAAAACTAGATCGTAGGCTTTTACCTTCACCGTAAGGGGCTAAACCAGTATAAACCTCGTGTCCTTTGTCCCGATTAACCCCTTTAAGCTTCCTAGTTGCGATGGCTCCACGACTAAGTCCTTTCACCAGGACATCTACCGTGAGAATTCCACGATAGTTGGCGCCCACCGTGGGGCCAGCGCACGGTGGATTTGATTTCTTGAAGGGCTCAAGGGATACGCTATGGGCCGGATGACCAAGAGTCGTCGCGGCAAGCTCTACATCGACAACGCGGGCTGGGGCCCCGACGCCGACACAATTGAGTACGGGTATCGGGTCCCCTTCGGCAAAATTCACGTCTTCATCGGCAAGATCGGCGAGCCGGGCCCTGAGCCGGACATCTGCACCGACCTCGTGGAGACGGCTCGGCGTGCGAGACCCGCCCGGGCTCCGCTTGCTGTGAAGCGTGCCTTCGTGGTATGCATCCACGGAGGGCTCTCTGAAGGATCTGCATCTGGCGGTGAGACGGTCATATACTTTGATGGTGAGTCGTCCACAGGTGAGACAGATTCGTTGTATCAACTGCAAGACGGCGGGCTTGGGGGCTGTTCTGATGGCAGCAGTATTCTGGATTTCCTCGAGCCGCCGAGCAGGGTTGGAATGTTCATGGCCTGCACACAACCTATCCAAGACTCCACAACTGCGGCGGCCATAACCTCCGGGTCAGCAGCAGCCGGGGTAGGAGGCCCTGTGCGCTCACCGGCTCAGGTATTGATGGATCTCACAGATAAGATGACCGCTCTGTTAACCGCCATCGTCAACCCGGTGGATCAAGCATGACATGATGCAGAAGTGGTGGAGTTAAAGCTGGATATGGTGCAGGCTAAGGAAGACCTAGCGGCAGAAGATGTCAGGATAACTGCAGAGCGGGCGACTTTGGACGCTCAAGCTCAGCGGATTCAGGAGGAGACTTTCCGACTCATGCAGGATCAAAACGCGTCTAATGAGGTCATGAGGAGAAGATACCAGAAGACTCAGTCTTGACTCTTTTCGGTTTATGATCCCCGAAACCTCTTTCACACACCCGGCAGGGCCCAGTAACCTGCCGTGGCTCTCCCTGCGTACTGAGATACACCGGGTTGCAACACTCGGGGTCGGCGCGCCGGTTCAGCCGCAGGTGATGGGGCCTCCCCGCACGAATACTGCTCCACCACAGTACGTACCGACACCACCGGGTCACTATTCCAACCCGTTGGAGAACCTGATTGCGGCGGCAGTACGGCTCGCGGCTCTGCCGAGCGATGGCGACTCTCCGGCGGTGGTTGAAAGCCACCGGCTCAGAGAACTTCTTCAGTGGCTTTAGCAAATAGGAGGCGTACTCGTACAGCCGGGACAGGATCCACTCAACCCCTCGTCCAAGCTGAAGCCCGAGTTATAGCAGGCACATGGACTCAGCGGCCGTTTCAAGCAATGTCCAGCGTCGTAACCAGCCAGGCGGGCATGACCCGGCACGCCATGGAGCCTTTAACTTGGGAGATCAAGACAGAATACGTCAAGACGCTGAGCGGGCGGCTCAGTAGGCGGCTGAGCAAGCTGCTCAGCTGACGGATTACCAGCCGTATCCGGTTTATCAGACGACTTCTATCGAGGCATGTGTGGCCACCAGGACCGGAGGTGTCCCCTGTCTGGTGCCGGTTCTATGTAACGAGCGTTTGCCCAAGGATTTTAAGGGACCTAGGAAGGTGTCGAATTACACGACCAACTTACAACCCGCGGCATGGATTGAAAGTTATGAGATGGCTATGGAATTACTGGAGGTCAGTGATGCTGCGATGGCCAAGTACTTTACCATGATGTTGGATGGGACCGCCCGCACTTGGTTGAAAAGCCTACCGCCTAATTCAATCAGTTCATGGGCGGAGCTAAAAGCCCGGTTCGTCCAGAATTTCAAGGATACGTGCAAGAAGCCCATGTCAATCGTGGATTTGACGAATTGCAAGCAGGAGGAGGGCGAGTCCACAACCCATTGAGTGCGCCAGGTTAAGGCCGTAATACATTCGTCTGATAAGATGGATGCTGGCTCTGCAGTCTTAATGTTGGAGAAAAATTGCCGCTATTTGCCTCTGAAACAAAAGCTGGGGCGGCTCAAGCGCGATTGTAATGATATGGGTATGCTGATGGCGGCTCTGGTCAAGTACGCCGACTCTAATAGTACCAAGGATCCTGAGTCTGATGATGAAAAGACAGGGAAGGGAAAGAAGAACGACAACGGCAAGGGCCCTCAGCATAACTCGGCAAATCAAGGAGGTAATAAATGTAAGGCTGATGGTAGTTTGGAGTTTGTGGCTAACACTAATGCGTAGCGTAACAACGAATGGCGTAAGGGGAGACCACCTCCCCGGTCTGGCAGGTCTGGCCCCACACTTGAGCAGTTACTGAATGAGCCCTGTCCGAGGCACATCACTCAGCAGAAGCCGGCTACTCATCTATGGAAGGACTGTACGATCATGAAGGCTTTCGAAAATTCCAACATGTTCAATTGTAACAATGGGCAGGGCGATGGCTCAGGTGGCAACAGTTTTCATGGCCCGGGCAGCGGTTCAAATCCCAACTTTGAAAATTCTCAAGGCAATCAAGGTGGTTATAATCAGCAATCTGGCCAGGGTGGTCAGCAGCAGCAACAACAGTAGGGTGGATACCAGAGCCATCCAAAGCAGCGGAATAGTGGACAATATCATGTATTTACCACCAGTTTGTGCAAACGAGACCAGAAGCTTCATAAGAGGGCTGTGAATGCTGTTGAGCCGGCAGTTCCTCGTTATTTGAGATGGTCTAAGCAGCCTATTCTATGGAGCAGGGAAGGTCACCCTCCCCGGGTTGATAATCCGGGTCACTTAGCTTTGGTGGTGGCCCCTCAGGTTGGTGGGTATAAGTTCACCAAAGTACTCATGGATGGAGGCAACAACATCAACATCCTTTATTATTAGACCTTCCGTTGCATGGGGTTAACTGATAAGGGCCTTAAACAGTCCAACATTGTTTTCCATGGCGTGGTGCCTGGTAAGTCGGCGTATGCGGTTGGTAAGATCGAACTGGAGGTAGCCTTTGGAGATGAGTATGACTCCAGGGCCGAGAAATTGACTTTCGAGGTGGTCAAGATCAGAAGCCCGTATCATGCTCTCTTCGGGCGGCCGGCTTACGCCAAGTTCATGGCACGGCCGTGTTATGTGTATCTACAGCTCAAAATGTCGGGTTATAAGGATACCATTATAGTACATGGGAGTTGGAAGATAGCCTTGGAATGTGAGGAAGGCGATGCGGCTTATGCTGAGTCGGTTTGTGCAACAGAAGAGTTGAAGTTCTACAAGGACAATGTTGATCCGGCAGGTATGATGTCTTTGAAAAAGCCAACCACAGAGCATGAGCCGGTCATGAAGTTTAAGTCGGCCGATGATACTAAGCTTGTTGACTTTGTTCTAGGCGACTCATCCAAGCAATTCAGTATCAGTGCCAATTTGGATCCCAAATAGGAAAGCGCGCTCATCGAGTTCATCCATGAGAACCGGGACATCTTTGCATGGAAACCTTCTAACATGCCAGGTGTACCGAGAGAACTCGCTGAGCACACTCTTAATATTGATCCCAAGTTTAAGCCAGTCAAGCAGTTTCTTCAGCGGTTCAATGAGGAGAGGCGTAAAGCCATTGGTGAGGAGGTAGCCCGGCTCTTAGCAGCTGGGTTCATCATTGAAGTTCTTCATCCAGAGTGGTTGGCTAACCCAATGCTCGTGCTTAAGAAAAATGGCACTTGGCATATGTGTGTGGATCACACGGATCTACGCAAGGCTTGCCCAGCTGATCCATTTGCTCTCCCTCGTATTGATCAAATCGTTGATGCTACGTCGGGTTGTGAGCGTTTGAGTTTTTTGGATGCTTACTCTGGTTATCATCAGATCAAGATGGCAGTTAAGGACCAGGAGAAGACGGTGTTCATTACTCCGTTTGGAGCCTTCTGCTATGTATCTATGCCTTTTGGGCTCAAGAGTGCCCAGGCGACTTACCAGGAGTGTGTGCAGAATTGTCTTACTAATCAAATTGGGTGCAATGTTCATGCTTATGTGGACGACATTGTGGTGAAATCCAGAGAGAAGGAGACGTTGATAGATGATCTGAAGGAAACCTTTGACAATCTTCATATTTACAAGATGATGCTTAACCCGACAAAGTGTGTTTTTGGCGTGCCTGCAGGCAAGCTTTTGGGTTTTCTGGTTTCTAATAGGGGCATCAAGGCTAACCCGGAGAAGATCAAGGCCATCACCTCTCTGGCTAAAACGGCGTGTATCAATGATGTTCAGCGTTTGGCGGGTCGTATCGCTGCTTTAAGTCAGTTCATAAGCCCATTAGATGAGAAGGCCATACCACTGTATCAGATGATTAAAAAAACAAATAATTTTGTCTGGAGTGACACTGCCAATGCTACCTTTGAAGATTTGAAGAGACAGTTGGCTGAGCCGCCGGTTCTTGCTGCTCCCATTGATAAGGAGCCCTTGTTGTTATATGTGGCTTCTAACATGCGTGCCGTCAGCGTGGCCATCATGGTGGAGCACAAGGAGGCTGGCAAGGAACATCCGGTTCAGCGGCCGGTTTACTATATCAACGAGGTACTTATTGAGTCCAAGCAATGATATCCGCATTGGCAGAAGCTCGTTTATAGGGTGTTCATGGCAAGCCAGAAGCTTAAGCAATACTTCCTGGGCCACCCCATCACTGTGGTTAGTTCTGCTCCTTTGGGGGATATCATTCAAAACAGAGAGGCCACAGGACGAGTTCCCAAGTGGGCCATTGAACTTGGGCCTCATGGTTTAAAGTATGTGCCACGCACTGCTATCAAATCTCAAGCGCTAGTGGATTTCATCAATGATTGGACAGAGCTGCAGATGCCTGAAGAAAAGCCGGACAACACATATTGGACTATTCATTTTCACGGGTCCAAGCAATTGGAGGGCTCGGGGGCTGGAGTTGTTTTAGCTTCTCATCAAGGTGACAAATTTTTTTATGTGCTACGGTTGATGTTTCCCTGTACTAACAATACAGCTGAGTACGAAGCCTTAGTCCATGGTCTTCGCATGGCTAAGGAGATGAGCTTAAGCCGGGTAAGGTGTTTTGGCGACTCAGATTTGGTGGCTCAACAGGTATAAGGCAAGTGGGATTCCAAGGATCCTCTCATGGCGGCTTATCGCCGTGAAGTTGACGCCATTGCTGGACACTTCAAGGGTTACCAAGTGGAGCACATTGACCGTAGAAAGAACAAGGTGGCTGATGCCTTAAGCCGGTTGGGCTCTCAACGAAAGCCGTTGCTGCCAAATACTTTCTTGGATATTCTGCATAACCCTTCTGTCAAGTTACCTACAGAGGAAGACTTGGCCATTCCTGACCCGGAAGCACAATTGGTGGTGGCACTTCATGTCATCCCAGATTGGACAGTGCCATATTTGGCTTACATGACCCGGGGTGAGTTGCCTGAGGATGAAACCTTGGCCAGGCAGATAGCCCGGCGGTCTAAATCAATGACTATTATCAATGGCGAGTTACATCATTGCAGTTTTACAGGGGCGTTTCAGCGTTGCGTCTCCCCTGAAGAAGGCCAAGAAATTCTATGTGAGATTCATGAATGGGATTGTGGTCATCACGCCAGGTCAAAATCCCTTATGGCCAAGGCTTTCCATCATGGATTTTATTGGCTGGCGGCTCATGGTGATGCAGAGGACCTGGTCAGTAAATGTGACGATTGTGAGAAGTTCTCAAGACGGGCTCATGTGCCAGCTCAAGAGTTAAGGATGATTCCAATTACTTAGCCGTTTGCAGTCTGGGGGATTGATATGGTTGGGCCTTTCAAAAGGTCCAAGGATAAAAAGACCCACCTTTTGGTGGCAGTTGATAAATTCGCAAAGTGGGTCGAGGCAGAGCTAGTCAGTAAGTGTGATGCAGCTATGGCGGTTTAGTTCATGAAAAAGGTGATATTTCACTTCAGCTTTCTACACAGCATTATAACTGACAATGGCACTAAACTGTCTAAAGGCGCCATGGAAGAATTTTGTCAACGTGAGCATATTCGGCTTGATGTTTCATCAGTGGCTCACCCCCAATCCAATGGTCAAGGCGAGAGAGCCAATCAGGAGATCTTGAAAGGTATCAAGCCTCGGCTTTTGGTCCCCTTGCAGCGGACGCCGGGTTGTTGGGTTGTGGAGTTACCCTCGGTGTTATGGAGCATCAACACTACTCCCAACAGATCTATGGGTTATACTCCTTTCTTCATGGCCTACGGAGCTGAGGCGGTTCTTCCTAGTGACATCCGTCATGACTCGCCCCGCGTGGCGGCTTATGTTAAGGCAGACAATGAATAGGCGCGTCAGGATGCTCTTGACCTGTTTGATGAAAAGCGGGATTTGGCAGCATCTCGTTCGGCAATTTACCAACAGGACTTGCGCCTCTATCACAGCCGCCGGGTTAGGTCCAGAGCCTTTCAGGAAGGTGATTTGGTGCTCCGGCTCATTCAGGATCAAACTGATGCACACAAGTTATCCCCACCTTGGGAAGGGCCCTTTGTGGTCAGCAAAAACTTGAACAACGGGTTATACTACCTTATCGATGTTCGAGAGCACAAAGACTCATGTAAGTCGGAGGAGGAGACCCGCCGGCCTTGGAATATTGCTCATCTTCGGCCTTACTACACTTGAGCCATCGACTCTCATGATGTACATATTTTGACAATGTATATTTTATGATAAATAATAAAGAAGGACCTCTTTCCTTTTTCCTTCCTCAAAGGTAAATGTGTCATTGTTATTATCATTGTCATCTCACATGATCACTTGGGGGCTGATCATATTCGATCCAGTTCCACCCTCTTGATCTGGCTTACGATCGTATTCGAATCTAGCCGTTAAAACTTATGATCACTAGGGGGCTTCCTGTCAGGACCCCGACTCGATGTCACATCGATCTAGCCGGTAACACCTCATATCACTTTGCGGCCTCACGCACGGTATCCCCACGGGTGTCGCCTTACCTTTGCCCGGGACCGTTTGCGCCTTTTGGCTCACGTATATGATGGTGTCTCTAGCATCCATATGATAAAGAGCCCGGGCTGACATGACTAGTCGTAAACCCAAAGTGGCACAAACTTATAGGGACAGGCATCCATGACCCAGCTTCGAACGTGTCGGTCATCAGCAAGTGGGTCCGGGCTGTAGCACTGGGCTAGCAGGACTCCGGTAAACCGGGCTGTAGCGGGCTAACAGGACTCCGGTACTCAAAGCGTGACATTTCCCCGAAGGGACAGACACAGGAACGAAGAAGGACACATGCCGGCCAGCCTAAGTGTTCCAGAGCAGTAGCAAGCTACCATGGCTCAGCGGTAACACTAGGAGACATTTCCCGGTAAGAGAGGCTACTAAAGATAAACAACTAGACAGTCAGATCCCACACATACCAAGCATTTCAATCATACACACAATATGCTCGATATGTGCAAATACAACGAAGCATCACAACATGACTCTACGACACAAGTACTTTATTTAAGGCTCAGGGAGCCATACATAACATACACAAAGGTACGGGTCTCACGACCTAGCATACAAGTCATACAGTCATACAAACCAGCAGCGGAAGTAACTTGTCTGAGTACAGACAACTAGTAAAATAAAAGAGGCTTGGAAAGCCTAACTATACTACGTGGTCCTTCACAAGCTCAGGGTCACCACCTGGGTCTTTAGCCTACTCGTTGATGTCAACGTCTACATAGAACCCATCAGAAAGGGTTGCAGCGTCTTCTGTAAAAATGTAGATTATAGCAACATGAGTACAAAGGTACTCAGCAAGACTTATATCAGATCCTACATACATGCATGTTATCAAGAAGGGTTGGTGGAGTTATTGCAGCAAGCCAGCTTTGACTCTTGGCTAGACTATCCTACGATACTCCAACTTGAAATGGTTTTGCGCACACGAGTCCACTACTCACCACTTCAATACACTACCGAGGATCCGCCTCCGTCTTCCTACGGAAGAGCCATCCTCGGCACTCACACTTATCTTGAGGCTTTTAGCAGTTTCCATTTACTTGTCTATGAACTGTATAGGCAACCAAGTAGTCCTTTACCGCGGACGCGGCTATTCGAATAGATTATGATAACCCTGCAGGGGTGTACTTCTTCATACATGTTTCCACCACTTAGCGTCTGCACACGACATGTGCTCGGCAGACTTCAAGCGAAAGCCAACGTGGGTGTAGACCACGACCTACCTAAACACTTAAGCCTCTAGTCCAGGTTTATCGCCTATTCAGGTTCCATCCGCAGGGAGTCCGGCCGAGGTTTCCCATACGGCCCCGAACGATGTGAACAGGGTTCCCGAGATACCTAACGGGTATTCGGTACACCCGGCCACGTACCTACCGCATCACAGCCCACCCCTATGGTCAGCGTTGTCCACGGCCTCCAGTAGGCTACAAACACCAGAAACTACTTGCAACTCCTGGACAGAGAGATAGGGTGAATAAGAAGTCGAGCGGGGTCATATCTCAGGGCCCAATGCATGGTAGTAGCTGTATCTTAAATCACACATACAGATCTCAGTGCTTAAGGTCGGCTTCAATGAAACAACCCACCATGTACTCCTACATGGCCTCTCATCGATACCTTTACCAAATCGTGTTCACCACACCACTCTCATTACCGACATAATCATTTCACTCTAGCCATCACCCAGATGAACCAGACCTGACACGACTCTAAGCATAGCAGGCATAGCAAGGTAGGAACAACACATACATATGGCTCAATCAACTCCTACACATGCTAGTGGGTTTCATCTAGTTACTGTGGCAATGACAGGTCATGCAGAGGAAATGGGTTCAACTACCGTAGCACACAGCAGTTTGAATCGCGTTGTCTTAATGCAGTAAAAGAGAGCAGGAGCGAGAACATGGGATTGTATCGATA